>NC_054707.1:19810174-20110174 GCF_016097555.1 Gigantopelta aegis
TGGTTCGTTTCATTTACTTCCAGGAGAGACACTGGAAGGCGATCTTCCTGGGTTTGAACGAGCAGTTCGCTTTCACGACCTCCGGCAAAATATCGAGCCTGAGCAATTGGCTAATTTGACAATGGACAGAGTGAGCCAGGCTGCAATAACGTTAATCAGACATTCGTTTGATTTTACTTCCAGGAGAGACACTGGAAGGCTATCTTCCTGGGTTTGAACGAACAGTTTGCTTTCACGACTGCTTGCAAAATATCTTGCCTGTAGTATTATAAATGTTAAACAGACATTCCTTTCATTTAATTCCAGGAGAGACACTGGAAGGCGATCTTCCTGGGCGTGAACGAGCAGTTCGCTTTCACAACCGCTTGCAAAATATCTCGCCTGTAGTGTTATAAATGTTAAACAGACATTCCTTTCATTTAATTCCAGGAGAGACACTGGAAGGCAATCTTCCTGGGTTTGAACGAACAGTTTGCTTTCACGACCGCTTGCAAAATATCTCGCCTGTAGTGTTATAAATGTTAAACAGACATTCCTTTCATTTAATTCCAGGAGAGACACTGGAAGGCGATCTTCCTGGGCATGAACGAGCAGTACGACCCGTCGATGGTGTTCACGGTGGCCGATCTACTGAGTCTGAACCTGGACGACCACAAGAACCTCATTCAGAACGTCTACCTGCAGGCCGTCAACGAGTACGACATCGAGACCAAGTTCAGCAGAATCAGGAAGATGTGGAACGAGAAGCAGTTTAAACTGGCTAAACACATTCCGGACAGTGTCTACACTAAAGGTACATACATCTCTTACACACCGATTGGTGAGAACACCATGCACCATACAACTGGCTGCTCCTAGGTGATGACGAGGTCACCACTGCCATACATCCAATGAAAAACTACACGATGGAAATCATTACATGGTGACGTATAGTTAACCTGACAATAGTGGGTCTATAACGAGTAAGTTAGCTACAAGTGCAATTGCTGTAAAACAAACTTTTAGTCAAAAAAGATGTTAGAATTTGCTTAAAACCTGGTTTTTTGAGGATATGACCAGTCTTGGTGGTGCAGTGGTTAAGCCATCGGACTACAGGCTGGCCGGTACCGGCTCCAACCCAGAGCCAGTTCTTAAGGGCTCAATGGGTAGGTGTAAGGCCACTACACCCTCTTCAGTCTCACTAACCACTAACCAACTAACAACTAACACACTATCCTGGACAGACAGCCTAGATAGCTGAGGTGTGTGCTCAGGACAGCGTGCTTGAACCTTAATTGGATATAAACACGAAAATAAGTTGAAATGAAATGAAATTGAGGATACGTAAGAAATAGAATAATACATTCGTGTCCGTTAGTTAACATTTATCTCACAACTCGTTTAAAAAAATATTAAACTCGCTTTTGCATGTTAGATACATTTTAAAACAACTCCTTGTGAGATAAATGGTATATAACAGCCACTCATGTATTATTCTCTATGTCTACACTAAAGGTACATGTACATACATGTGACTGCGACATTAGTACTTTTACTTCTCAGAGGACAATGTCTACACTAAAGGTACATACATGTGACTGCGACATTAGTATTGTTACATCTCAGAGGACAATGTCTACACTAAAGGTACATACATGTGACTGCGACATTAGTATTGTTACGTCTCAGAGGACAATGTCTACACTAAAGGTACATACATGTGACTGCGACATTAGTATTGTTACATCTCAGAGGACAATGTCTACACTAAAGGTACATACATGTGACTGCGACATTAGTATTGTTACATCTCAGAGGACAATGTCTACACTAAAGGTACATACATGTGACTGCGACATTAGTATACGTCTCAGAGGACAATGTCTACACTAAAGGTACATACATGTGACTGCGACATTAGTATTTTTACGTCTCAGAGGACAATGTCTACACTAAAGGTACATAAATGTAACTGTGACATTAGTATTTTTATGTCTCAAGAGGACAATGTCTACACTAAAGGTACATACATGTGACTGCGACATTAGTACTGTTACGTCTCAGATGACAATGTCTACACTAAAGGTACATAAATGTAACTGTGACATTAGTATTTTTATGTCTCAAGAGGACAATGTCTACACTAACAGTTCTTACATGTGACTGCGACATTAGTAGTTTTATGTCTCAGAGGACAATGTCTACATTAACAGTTCTTACATGTGACTGCGACATTAGTAGTTTTATGTCTCAGAGGACAATGTCTACACTAACAGTTCTTACATGTGACTGCGACATTAGTAGTTTTACGTCTCAGAGGACATTGTCTACATTAACAGTTCTTATATGTGACTGCGACATTAGTAGTTTTACGTCTCAGAGGACAATGTCTACACTAACAGTTCTTACATGTGACTGCGACATTAGTAGTTTTACGTCTCAGAGGACAATGTCTACATTAACAGTTCTTACATGTGACTGCGACATTAGTAGTTTTACGTCTCAGAGGACAATGTCTACACTAACAGTTCTTACATGTGACTGCGACATTAGTAGTTTTACGTCTCAGAGGACAATGTCTACACTAACAGTTCTTACATGTGACTGCGACATTAGTAGTTTTACGTCTCAGAGGACAATGTCTACACTAACAGTTCTTACATGTGACTGCGACATTAGTAGTTTTACGTCTCAGAGGACAATGTCTACACTAACAGTTCTTACATGTGACTGCGACATTAGTAGTTTTACGTCTCAGAGGACATTGTCTACACTAACAGTTCTTACATGTGACTGCGACATTAGTAGTTTTACGTCTCAGAGGACAATGTCTACACTAACAGTTCTTACATGTGACTGCGACATTAGTAGTTTTACGTCTCAGAGGACATTGTCTACACTAACAGTTCTTACATGTGACTGCGACATTAGTAGTTTTACGTCTCAGAGGACATTGTCTACACTAACAGTTCTTACATGTGACTGCGACATTAGTAGTTTTACGTCTCAGAGGACATTGTCTACACTAACAGTTCTTACATGTGACTGCGACATTAGTAGTTTTACGTCTCAGAGGACATTGTCTACACTAACAGTTCTTACATGTGACTGCGACATTAGTAGTTTTACGTCTCAGAGGACATTGTCTACACTAACAGTTCTTACATGTGACTGCGACATTAGTAGTTTTACGTCTCAGAGGACAATGTCTACACTAACAGTTCTTACATGTGACTGCGACATTAGTAGTTTTACGTCTCAGAGGACAATGTCGACATTAGTAGTTTTACGTCTCAGAGGACATTGTCTACACTAACAGTTCTTACATGTGACTGCGACATTAGTAGTTTTACGTCTCAGAGGACAATGTCTACACTAACAGTTCTTACATGTGACTGCGACATTAGTAGTTTTACGTCTCAGAGGACAATGTCTACATTAACAGTTCTTACATGTGACTGCGACATTAGTAGTTTTACGTCTCAGAGGACATTGTCTACACTAACAGTTCTTACATGTGACTGCGACATTAGTAGTTTTACGTCTCAGAGGACAATGTCTACACTAACAGTTCTTACATGTGACTGCGACATTAGTAGTTTTACGTCTCAGAGGACAATGTCTACATTAACAGTTCTTACATGTGACTGCGACATTAGTAGTTTTACGTCTCAGAGGACATTGTCTACACTAACAGTTCTTACATGTGACTGCGACATTAGTAGTTTTACGTCTCAGAGGACAATGTCTACACTAACAGTTCTTACATGTGACTGCGACATTAGTAGTTTTACGTCTCAGAGGACATTGTCTACACTAACAGTTCTTACATGTGACTGCGACATTAGTAGTTTTACGTCTCAGAGGACAATGTCTACACTAACAGTTCTTACATGTGACTGCGACATTAGTAGTTTTACGTCTCAGAGGACATTGTCTACACTAACAGTTCTTATATGTGACTGCGACATTAGTAGTTTTACGTCTCAGAGGACATTGTCTACACTAACAGTTCTTATATGTGACTGCGACATTAGTAGTTTTACGTCTCAGAGGACATTGTCTACACTAACAGTTCTTACATGTGACTGCGACATTAGTAGTTTTACGTCTCAGAGGACATTGTCTACACTAAAGGTACATACATGTAACTGCAATATTAGTACTTTCACTTTCTCAGAGGATTCAGTAAATATTACCTCAGATGGTAAAGGATTCTTAACAGTGTTAAAAGTGACCACTAAGCTGAAGTAGTTAAGACTTGGCCTACACTAAAATGGGTTTTTTAAATGATGGGGAAATGGCTGGGCTCATGCTTAAAACTTATGTCTAGACTTGAATCTTTAATGAATGTACACTCATGCAGCTTGTATCAGTGGCATAGCATGGGTGGGGCCATCGGGGCGGTTGCCCCGGGCGCAACATTCTGGACCGGCAGAAGGGACTCGGATAGTGCTAATGGTCCACTGGTTAGGGGGCACAATACTTGCCTTGCTTCGGGTGCTGGCAACCCACGCTACGCCAATGACTTGTATGCAATGTCATGAAGTTAACATCTCAAAACATTGTTAGAGACGTGAGTCTTGACTTTAAAAAAAGTTTTTTTAAAGCATTGGGCCAGATGTATAGTATGGATGATTACAAGCCACATGCAGTGGTCTTTTGAAAGTCTAAATCAGAAAGTTACATATAGTGTTCTATATCAGAGAAGTTTATTTGTTTTCACACAGAGCCAGTGAAGAGACCTGTGAGTCCGAATTCCAAGAGATCGACAAAACTGGACCGCTACCGTCAGGAGAAGTCCTCCACGGCCACTGTGATGGTCAAAGGACTGGACGTGGCCAGCGATGACTTCTACATCCTCATTGAAGTGGAGGACCTCAAGTACCAACTTCAGGTAAACAAAGGAAAGGAATGTTTGTGTAAAAAAAACAATGCTTTGGCACATTTTAAACTGGGGATGTCTGGTGTCTAACATAGTGTTGTTTTGACAGGCGCTTTCTAGATATATCATTATTACAGTACTGTGTTCAATAAATTATATAGTACAGATTTGAAGAGCACTGGCTGTCTGATGCCCTCGTTCTATCTGTGTGAGTCTTTTTGCTTCTTAGAAATGCAAGCATGTGTGTAAAAATTAACCACACACACACATGCACACAGAATCTGTGATTCTTATTTTGCAATCATTTTACCGGCCTCGGTGGCGTGGTTAGGCCATCGGTCTACAGGCTGGTAGGTACTTGGTTCAGATCCCAGTCGAAGTATGGGATTTTCAATCCAGATACCGACTCCAAACCCTAAGTGAGTGCTCCGCAAGGCTCAATGGGTAGGTGTAAACCACTTGCACAGACCAGTGATTCATAACTGGTTCAACAAAGGCCATGGTTTGTGCTGTCCTGCCTGTGGAAAGCGCAAATAAAAGATCCCTATCTGCCTGTCGTAAAAGAGTAGCCTATGTAGCGACAGCGGGTTTCTTCTAAAAAACAGTGTCAGAATGACCACATGTTTGACGTCCAATAGCCGATGATAAGATAAAAAATAAGTGTGCTCTAGTGGCGTCGTTAAATAAAACAAACTTTACTTTTTGCAATAATTTTAACTAGCAACTTTATCCAAACATTGTTCTTAATGTTCACTGAAGGGCTTTAACTATCATTTGAAAAGAAAAACAAAACCTGGTTATGTATAATTATTTTAGCTTGCCACATTTACTCTTTATTATATGTCTGCAGAATATTGTTGGTTGTATTTAGTTTGGTGTATTTGGAGTACTGTAAAGTGTGAGAAAATCTGCAAATTTCATTGGGAAATCTTACATTTCCACTAAACTCATTTTTACAGTGCATGGTCGTTTAGTTTGTATACCGTCCAGACAAATATTGTGGAGTTGGTTACCTAAAGTGTGTGTTTGTTGTTCACCCACAGGATAGTTACATCAGTGTGCAGTCCATAGCTCAGTCTCCCTACCTGGGTGAGATCGGTGAAGAAGTCGCATTTTTGCGCAGAGCTCTCGAGCAGGTGGAGGAAACCGTCAACCTCTGGTGTGTTTGTCAGAAAAAGGTATACAGAACATTTTCACAAGTATTCGCATTCATTAAAAAAAAATCTTATTTTCAAATCTGTTTTATGTATTGTTTCTTTTTTTCTAAATTGTGTATATTAAAATATTTGTGTATTTTTAATGCGATTTCCCAGTAAATCTGTGCATATATAAATATTTTTTATTACAGATTCTATCAGTACATAAATGTTAACAAATAATTAAATGTTTTACCCTTTTTTCAATTTGATTTTATTTTCATGGCTGTTATAAATAAAGGATTTAGTTGGATAGGCTGTTTACGGCCATAAAATTCTAAAATATATTTAAAATTAATATTTCATATACTAATATTTCTTCCCTACATGTAATTGTTAACAAAATGTTCACTAAACATTCTGTTTCCCCCACAGTGGTTGTACTTGTTGAAAATCTTCGAGAGACCTGAGCTGTATCGCAAACTGAATGAACAGGCATTTAAATTTGAACATGTTCACAACAAATTCAAGGTAGGTGACTGACATATTGCTGTTTTGATATTTAGTCTATATATATACACATATATATAGAGCAATTTTAAATCATGAAAAAAAAGAAGTTTGTTTTGTTTAACAACACCACTGGAGCACATTGATTAATTAATTATCGCCTATTGGATGTCAAACATTTGGTAATTCGGACTCATAGACATCAGAGGAAACAAACTACATGTTTTCTAATGCAACAAGGGATCGTTTATATGCACTTTCTCACAGACAGGAAAGCACATACTATGGCCTTTTCCCAGTTGTGGTGCACTGGTTGGAATGAGGAAAAAAAAACAATCAGCTGAATGGATCCACCGAGGTGGTTCAATCCTGTGATGCAAGCATCTCAAGCGAGCACTCAACCTACTGTGCTTATTCCCGCCCCTTTAAAGAATGTGTTAAAGAATAAGCCCTAGACATGATGCTTTGGTAAAGTCTCCTAAACATGTCCCACTATCCTAGCACGTAGTTGAAGTCTGAAGACTGCTGACCGGCCTCGGTGGCGTCGTGGTTAGGCCATCGGTCTACAGGCTGGTAGGTACTGGGTTCGGATCCCAGTTGAGGCATGGGATTTTTAATCCCGATACCAACTCCAAACCCAGAGTGAGTGCTCCGCAAGGCTCAATGGGTAGGTGTAACTGGTTCAACAAAGGCCATGGTTTGTGCTATCCTGCCTGTGGGAAGTGCAAATAAAAGATACCTTGCTGCTAATCGGAAAGAGGAGCCCATGTAGTGGTGACAGCAGGTTTCCTCTCAAAATCTGTGTGGTCCTTAACCATATGTCTGACGCCATATAACCGTAAATAAAATGTGTTGAGTGTGTCATTAAATAAAAAATGTCTTTCTTTCTGAAGACTGCTGTTTTTTTAGGCTGGATTGTAAGCACAAGCCCTGTTGAATTGAAGTTGTTCTGTATGAATAAATAGACAAAGAGAATAGTGCATCAGTGGTCGCTAGATACCATTTATCTCACAACACGTCTTCTGTAGTGTAATGTTTTATTTCTTACTTATCCTCAAAAACCAGGATTAAAGGAAATTTATTTAAATGTCTTTTTCAAGTAAACCATATTTACAATGCCTGTGTGCTTGCAGTCAAAAAACAGCAATCAGTTTGCATGGCGTTCTGTTCAATACGTGTTTAAGATACTAAAATATTTCTGGATTGTTCAAGCATTTTCATTAGTTTGAAAGTTTGTTTTGTTTAACAACACCACTAGAGCACATTGATTTATTAATCATCAGCTATTGGATGTTAAAAAATGTTTCATTAGTAGCAAGGGATATTTTATATATGCACTTTCCGACAGACAGGAAAGCACATACCACAGCCTTTGACCAGTTGTGATGCACTGGTTGGACTGAGAAAAAAACCCATTTAGTTGAATGGATCCGCCGAGGTGGTTTGATCCGGCAATGCAAATACCTCAAGCGAGCACTCAACTGTCTGAATTAAATCCTGCTGCCTTTCATTAGTTTAAAGTCTGAACCAACATGTTAACAACTACGATAAATTGCTCTCCTACTTTTATTTTTCGTTTGATTTTACCCACATTTTGTCCAGACAGAAATCTTGAAAAAACATTACATAGACACAGATTCCACATACTAGATGATAACCATGTCAGCTATATCGACTTCACTGAGATCGCATAGGGCAAAAAGCATGTAATTTTGTGCCGGCTGCCATTTTGACATTTTATGGATTATTCTCCAATAGGGGTGAAAGGATATGACTTAATCTAACAACGTCATAACATGTTATGATATAAAAGCAAACGTGATGATGTCATATGAATTCTTTATTAGTATTTTTTTGTTTAATGATACCACTAGAGATCATTGATTTTATATTAATTAAGTCACTTACTTTGGAGGCTTTCTCCCCTCTTGAAGAGTATTCCATAAAAAAGCAAAATGGCAGACGGCAGAAAACTACATGTATTTTGCCCTATGCTATCTCAGCGAAGTCAATACTGGTGACATTGTTACAGTCTCATATGTGGAATCTGTGTCACTGTAATGGGTTTTTTCACAACTTGTGTCTGGACAAAATTTTTGGGGAAATGTAACAGTAATGAAAGATAGGAGAGTAATTTATCGTAGTTGTTAACAATTTGATTCAGACTTTAGATACATTTACATGTATGAACATAGTTTATGATTTTTGGCATCAAAACTGGATTCTTTTTTATTGTAATTTAGTCACTTTCTGATTATGTGAAGTGTATGGCTTCTTTACAGGACTGGATGCGTGGTGTGTCCAATGATTCCTTTGTTCTGTCTGTGGTGAACAGGAGACGAGGAGAAAAGGGATACAAACTGCTTCAGGGTGACAATCTCAGATCTATTTTCCTGTCACTCATTCAGCAACAAGTGAGATTCAGTTTTATTACAGTAAATGTGCCACCAGTATTGATTGGAACATATTTTATTGCTTTTTAAAGAACAAATGGATTAGGCACAAGTTACACAACTTACTAGGCCTTCTCCATAATATATATAAGTCACGACAGTAATATATTTTTGCAATTTAAATATGAACAGAAAAAACAAAAATACTGAAAAAGAGAAAGAAAGAAAGTTTAAAGGAAACAGGACAAATGGATCAGGCAAAAGTTACACAACTTACTAGGCCTTCTTCAAAATACATACATGTCACAACAGTGATATATTTTTGCAATTTAAATATAAACAGAAAAAAAAAAAAAATTGGAAAAAGAGAAAGAAAGAAAGTTTAAAGGAAACAGAACAAATGGATCAGGCACAAGTTATACAACTTACTAGGCCTTCTCCATAATACATACATACATGTTACAACAGTAATATATTTTTGCAATTTAAATATGAACAGAAAGAAATTACTGAATAAGAGAAAGAAAGTTTAAAGGAAACAGAAAATAAAGATGCAATAAAGTGTGCCACCAGTAAGATCTAGGTTTTGTCTCACTTTCACAAAGTCAAAACGAGATATAGGTTTTTAATCTTCCGATGATGGTTGCGACCTCAGCGTCAGCCTTTGCATATGGCTTCAACATTAAGGTTTCACACTTAGGTCAATGAAATTTGGTATATGGCTGCATCCACAAAGATTATTTCAATGCATGTTAAATATTGATGTGTTTTAAAATAACTAGATTACTCCGAAATGTGAAATCACAAATTATTTCTGATTTCACTGAATTAAGATAGGCGACACATTTAATTCTGTGAAATTCTTGTTTTAAAGTTGGTGTTTCTTAATATTCAGCAAATACAAGCTACATTCAGTGGCATGACAGTTATGCATTTCATTTCTGATTGAAAATCTCCTGTAGTTACAAATGATTCATCTATTAAATCCACTGTCTGGTTTCAATTTGAAAGTGTTGAGTTTTCTTTTATTTAAGCACATCTATCAAATTACTAAACTTTTTTGTCTCAGTACATATAAGCTGCATAAAATTATTAATTTGGATTTAACGTATTTAATATTTTCTTAAAACACTATAACTATCCTAAAAAGTGCTACCATAGCTATTAGTTAAAAATATTTTTTGTTTTGTTTTAGGAGGAGATTCTGAAAGACCTGGAGTCGATGATTGAAAAGTCGAGGACCCAGTTTCCACGCCTGTACTTCCTCAGCAGCGAGGAACTCGTTGATATGATGGGCGTGTCTCGGAACCCGCGGGCCCTGGTTCCCTATGCCAGGAAGTGCTTCCCTGGAATTCACAGTCTCAACTTCTCACTGCCCCCCGAGATCATGGGCTTAAATACGGCACTCGACTTTGCACTGAATGGTAAAGCATTAAATGGGTTTATAACTTCGAACGTTCTTAGTCACTGATAATCTGTTCAATCAGGCAACCATTTGACTCGTGCTTACAATCCACTGAAAGTTCAAGCATGACTGTCTTGGGTACATCCTCCAAGATTCTTGTGCTTAAATACGGCACTGGACTTTGCACTGAATGGTAAAGCATTAAATGGGTTTATAACTTCGAACGTTCTTAGTCACTGATAATCTGTTCAATCAATCAACCATTTGACTCGTGCTTACATCCACTGAAGGTTCATGCACGACTGTCTTGGGCACATTTTCCGAGATACCCCAGTGTAGGTGTTCAAGACAGGGATAATCTGTCTGTGTTTTATGGATGAAGTTTTGCTACAGTCACATATCCACCGGGCCCCATACAAATTTTTCTACCTACGGCAGATTTCTATTATTTCGGGAAATCGAGGGTATCGCAGGGATCTGCGGCATCCGTGTGTAGCAGTCACATATTCGATGGGGCCCGCACAGTGCCTTTTGAATTTTTCTCAACTCCATTCGCGAGGTGCGCGTGTGTAAGCTGCAATGGTACCGCAGGATAATCCTACGGATACCGCATAGAAGTCGGACGGTAGTTGGACAGGAGCCGTGAAATACCCGTACGATTTCTATACATCGTACGAGGTTTGTGAGGGACTCAAACGGACATCTAGGAAATCGTACGTGTGCCATACGATTTGAGGGGCTTGAAATTCTGTCCAAATTTTACAACACATCGGGAACTTTTAATTCCACGCTAAAAGCTTTCGATGCGCCCTACAGTGAGGAAAGAATGCCAAGGCGTCTGCAGGATAGCCACAGCACCCTTGCGGCCGCCATGAGATTTTGCAAATTTTACCCGAAATTTAGGTCCGTACGGGCGCCCTATCCCAAATTGGTGGATATGTGACTCGGTCATTAATTTGGTTATTTGATCTGAAAGTTTTGTTTTGGTGTTTCTGCTTCTGATCAAACCCATTTGGTGGAGCTGTCATTTGTTTTCCTGTCCCACAACTGGTGAATCAAAAGCTGTGGTCTGTGCTATCGTTTCTTGCAAAATTCTGTTCATGTGTAGCAGTGGGTTTCTTGACTCATGTGCTATAGATCATGTGTTAAAAAAACATATATATATATTTCTTAGACGCCAAAGTGTAGTAAAATCAGTATATTTATTTATAAAATATACATGTACTCTGCAATTGTCATTAATTAATCAGTTAAAAATGGTATCAAACTTGGTATTATTTTTTTTAAATATACTCAATAACAGTAATAGCACCCAGCCTCAAAGTGATATAGTATTCAATATTAATTTGTATTTTCACAGCTGACAAGCTGCATGCCGTGTCTATGGTTGGTGCTCTCGGCGAAGAGGTTCAGCTGTTTGCCAAACTGGAAGCGTATCCGTCGGCGACAACCTGGCTCAAGAGTCTGGACTCAATCATGAAGAACACTATGACGGGTATCCTGCAGGCTTGTGTCCAGACCAGGATGGAAGAAGGTAATCACTGGCAGATATACTCCTGTTTAGTAACCAGGCACCTCGCTTACGAGATTACATTATCTTACAGGGATATTCCTGAGTTTGCTGCAATTTTTAAGATGTTATCAACTAACATAGACTTTTTAACAAATGTAATTACTTAACAAATATATATTTCAGCATAAAATATTAGTGGCTGTATATTAAACGTGTTTCTGATCATTCTAATATTTGTACTAGGTTATATTTTATTTTATTTCTTAAAATATTTGTTTTTCATACGTACGAAATTATTTGAAGACAAAATCCAGTTTGGGCTTCTTACAAATATTAAGACAATCAGAAACACATTGAATATAAAGACACTGATATTCTAAACCAGAAAATATATTTAATATGCAAGGTTAATCGTAGAAATATTTTATTAGTCGGAAACATCCGGTACCCACACACAGTATATAATATTAACTGTTTATAAATGTGTGTTAACAAACCGTTGCAGGTACCCACACAGCAGATAACAGTATATAATATTAACTGTTTATAAATGTGTGTTAACAAACCGTTGCAGGTACTCTCACTTCAGATAACAGTATATAATATTAACTGTTTATAAATGTTTGTTTTTACAAACCATTGCAGGTACCCACACAGCAGATAACAGTATATAATATTAACTGTTTATACATGTGTGTTAACAAACTGTTGCAGGTACTCTCACTTCAGATAACAGTATATAATATTAACTGTTTATACATGTGTGTTAACAAACCGTTGCCGGTGTAATAGCCCAAAATATACCTCCCACCAAACTATACCCGGGATATAAACTGGACTAGCCCAGAATATACCCCGGGGTCTAAAACAGGCTAGCCCAGAATATACCTCTCTAGTCTGTATTTCAATGTCCAGAGGTTTTTTCCCATCATAATTTATATATTTTGGGCTAGAGAATATCGAAATATCTTCTAAAATGACTAATCTGTGATAGTGTTATTTTTATGAAAGCAATAGTTCTTTTAAAGCATTTATTATTATTTATTTATTTATTTTGTATACAGGTTAGTATTAAAAAATGAGGGATAGGGGTAGGGGTATAAAACAGGCTAGCCCACTTTAACCCCGGGTATAGTTTGGCGGGGTGTATATTTTGGGCTGTTACACCGGTACCCACACACAGTATATAATATTAACTGTTTATAAATGTGTGTTAACAAACCGTTGCAGGTTCCCACACAGCAGATAACAGTATATAATATTAACTGTTTATAAATGTGTGTTAACAAACCGTTGCAGGTTCCCACACAGCAGATAACAGTATATAATATTAACTGTTTATAAATGTGTGTTAACAAACCGTTGCAGGTTCCCACACAGCAGATAACAGTATATAATATTAACTGTTTATAAATGTGTGTTAACAAACCGTTGCAGGTTCCCACACAGCAGATAACAGTATATAATATTAACTGTTTATAAATGTGTGTTAACAAACCGTTGCAGGTTCCCACACAGCAGATAACAGTATATAATATTAACTGTTTATAAATGTGTGTTAACAAACCGTTGCAGGTTCCCACACAGCAGATAACAGTATATAATATTAACTGTTTATAAATGTGTGTTAACAAACCGTTGCAGGTTCCCACACAGCAGATAACAGTATATAATATTAACTGTTTATAAATGTGTGTTAACAAACCGTTGCAGGTTCCCACACAGCAGATAACAGTATATAATATTAACTGTTTATAAATGTGTGTTAACAAACCGTTGCAGGTTCCCACACAGCAGATAACAGTATATAATATAACTGTTTATAAATGTGTGTTAACAAACCGTTGCAGGTTCCCACACAGCAGATAACAGTATATAATATTAACTGTTTATAAATGTGTGTTAACAAACCGTTGCAGGTACCCACAGCAGATAAAAGTATATAATATTAACTGTTTATAAATGTGTGTTAACAAACCGTTGCAGGTTCCCACACAGCAGATAACTGTATATAATATTAACTGTTTATAAATGTGTGTTAAGAAACCGTTGCAGGTTCCCACACAGCAGATAACAGTATATAATATTAACTGTTTATAAATGTGTGTTAACAAACCGTTGCAGGTTCCCACACAGCAGATAACAGTATATAATATTAACTGTTTATAAATGTGTGTTAACAAACCGTTGCAGGTTCCCACACAGCAGATAACAGTATATAATATTAACTGTTTATAAATGTGTGTTAACAAACCGTTGCAGGTTCCCACACAGCAGATAAAAGTATATAATATTAACTGTTTATACATGTGTGTTAACAAACCGTTGCAGGTTCCCACACAGCAGATAAAAGTATATAATATTAACTGTTTATACATGTGTGTTAACAAACCGTTGCAGGTTCCCACACAGCAGATAAAAGTATATAATATTAACTGTTTATACATGTGTGTTAACAAACCGTTGCAGGTTCCCACACAGCAGATAAAAGTATATAATATTAACTGTTTATAAATGTGTGTTAACAAACCGTTGCAGGTTCCCACACAGCAGATAACAGTATATAATATTAACTGTTTATACATGTGTGTTAACAAACCGTTGCAGGTTCCCACACAGCAGATAAAAGTATATAATGTTAACTGTTTATACATGTGTGTTAACAAACCGTTGCAGGTTCCCACACAGCAGATAAAAGTATATAATATTAACTGTTTATAAATGTGTGTTAACAAACCGTTGCAGGTTCCCACACAGCAGATAACAGTATATAATATTAACTGTTTATACATGTGTGTTAACAAACCGTTGCAGGTTCCCACACAGCAGATAACAGTATATAATGTTAACTGTTTATACGTGTGTGTTAACAAACCATTGCAGGTTCCCACACAGCAGATAACAGTATATAATATTAACTGTTTATACGTGTGTGTTAACAAACCGTTGCAGGTTCCCACACAGCAGATAACAGTATATAATATTAACTGTTTATACGTGTGTGTTAACAAATGGTTGCAGGTTCCCACACAGCAGATAACAGTATATAATATTAACTGTTTATACGTGTGTGTTAACAAACGGTTGCAGGTTCCCACACAGCAGATAACAGTATATAATATTAACTGTTTATACGTGTGTGTTAACAAACCGTTGCAGGTACCCACACAGCAGATAAAAGTATATAATATTAACTGTTTATACATGTATGTTAACAAACCGTTGCAGGTACCCAGCAGCCCCTGCAGATCCTGGAGGAGTTGGCCGACGTGGACATCAGCAGCAGCAAGGTGAAGGAGATCACCACAGAGATCAGGAAGGTGTACCGACATTGGCTGCTGCGCTTCCCCGTGCAGTGTGTGCTCGTTGCCGAGGCCATCATGTGGGAACGACAGGTCACACACCTCTTCGACAAGATGGAGCCAGACGAATTCAAAATGTTCAGGTGGGAGTCGGTTTTAAAAGACAGAGAATGCTATGTATATGTATTTCTTTTCAACATTACCTGTCCTCAACAAGTGCACACACCCCTACCCCCCCCCCCCCCCCCCCCCCCCCCACGCAAGTGGTCTGGTCCAAACATCCCAAAAGCCAATGGGATAGCCTAAAATTCTTCACTGTATGCTCCCTTTAGTTCTGGTCATGTATCTATAAAAGAGAAAACACTCCAAGTTTTCTCTTACGAGCTACTCTCGGCCTACTAAAATCCAAACCTATACGTAGCTCCCTACCATTCACAATTAGAACAACCATCAAAATTGCGCCAAACTTCCTTCATTAAAATGCACACCACTTCTCTTTGGCTTAATCCTACGGGACATTCCAAATTATATAGCACCATAACACCATACTTGAGGCCCATTTTGGCTCTTGGTGGTCCTGGAAAGTTCATCTTCATATTAATTGGTCCCTTACCAGTCTTAACAGGAGGGGACTACAGGTTTTGCCCTGTCTCTCCATCCATTCATCCATCTGCCTCTCTCATGTATGGTTTTCTGAATATTTTTTCGTAATGCCTTTAAGTTAAGAATTTGAGCTGAAAGATTTATATAGCTTTATCTGTACAGGTACAGATCAAGTTTGACTTTTACGAGGATTGGCCCATATTTGACAGAGTTATGGTCCTTGGATGTAGAAGATACGTAAATTTGTTCGGCTGGTAGGGGACATGTATTACTTTAGTAGTACTCTCATAATACTAAGTGTTTTTCTTCATTCATGAACCTGACTAGTGGGAATTTCCCTATTAGCTGTTGGTAGAGCGCTGGACTAAGAGTCCGTGGTTCGAATCCCCTGAGTGGAGGTTGACTTTTCTGTTACATATGCATTCCCATGATGCTAAAATCGCAAGAAGTTGTTAAGAGACTCAGGCCTCTGAAAATACAGAAAATTATTATTTCGTTCACACATTCTAATTTTTCGTAACCTTTTTTTTTTTTTTTTTTTGAGTGAGTACAAAATTTAGGGTACCATTTGCAAGGACATAACAGGTCATGCAAAAAGAAGATGGCTGACCTCAATATATTTTTTTCCATTAACGGGTTAAGCAAGTTTTCCATTCTTAGAAGCATGAGAATTGAGTCTAGACTTTTAAAATGTTTATAAGCGCAGGGCCTGATGTACACAGTTTGACTTTCATTTATTTTCTAGACAAAGTATTGGCGTTAAGCTGGGCCAGTATGTCAGTGTGTTGAGAGACTCACAGTCCAGTCAGAGTATCAGTGTGGACATGAAGGACAGACTCAGTTGTCTCCTCACCTGTCTCATCACTCAGAGCGTGCATCACAGGGACATCCTAGATGGTGAGTATTATTCACTTTTGTCTTCATTGCAACGGGAAAACATTATTTGAAATATTTTAATAATAAAGCATAAACCTTTGTGGAAAAGTGATTAAATACAAGAAGCCTTGCTTCAGATCAGTACAAATAGCCTAGCTAGCTGGTGGCAATGGATTTCTTCTCAGATATCTCAATTACTTTTTAGATGCCACGCAGCCACTGATTAAGCTATGTGCTGGGGTGTTCTTAAAGGGACAGACCCTAGTTTCATCCTGTGAAAATTATCACTTAGTTTAGTTAATCTACAAACCTGTAACACATTTGGATAAAGTTACAACGGACTGAAACATGAGTCTGTGACTTTGAAATGGTGAAATACCCTCTAAAAATAGACTAAAACTCGACTCCATAACTGTTACCTCTCAGACACGTGCATTTTTAAAAATATGAGAAATCCATTTTATGACATTAAAAAACCCAGGATGACCAAAAATACTTCGAATGTACAGAAGTGGATAATCTAAACAATAAAATCTAAGTAAAGTATGATTTCAGTTATCAAAATGCCTCTAATAGTAAAAAGTATGCCTTAGTGTTTAAAAAAAACTAGGGTATGTCCCTTTAAATATTCCTGTCCTTTTCATTTTTATTTTTTTTATTTCAAAGTTGTGTACATTTTTTCTTGTATTCTAGAATGGATGGTTTATGAGTATTTTATTGTTACTGTAATATTAACATTTATTACAGACTAGATATAAAATATTTAATTGATAGAACATATTATACATGTAATCAAAATGTGTAACTTTTCGAATGTAAATTTTTCAAAATCTCCCCAGTTTTACAAGTAGAATTAAAACAAAATTTAATCCAAGCTGAACTTTAATTCAAAGTTTGTAACTGTCAGGTGTCTTATGTTTGGTTTGAACTTTCAGCGTTACTGCAGTATGGCATCCCTTCAGAGATGAGTTTTGATTGGCTGAAGGCTCTGCGTCACCGAATGGACATCCTGAATGTGCTGCGAGCCAAGACGGTGACGGATATGATGCAGGGCAGTGTGTCAGCACTAGCCAGTCGACCCAGCATGCGGCCAGCACCCGTCGCCAAACCCAAGATTGAATCTTCAGGTACTGGAAAGACTTTAAAAAAGTGTCTGACTCCATGGTTATAAATGTTTAAAGTCTAAATGCAATGTTTTAGGCAACTTCCATACAAATAACACATAATTAAAGTTCGGAGACTTAAATATTAAAATCTCAGTGCTTCAATATGTTACTAAGACTAAACATCTTAAGATGTTATCAAAGACTTGAGTCTACACTTTTAAAAGTTTTATAATCACAGGGCCGTGTACCTTTCACATCTTTTTACAGACAATCTCGCAGATGAGTCTCCAAAACTGACGCGGACGAGAACGACCGTTTCCAGTGACTATCAGTTCAGCCCGTGCTATGTGCAGCAGCTGGGCAACTCTTTCTACTATGACTACGAGTACCTGGGGCCGCAGTCCTGCCTCGTGATCACACCGCTCACCGAGCGCGTCTTCCTCTCGCTCACGCAGGCAGCCAAGAACTTCCAGTGTGGAACTCTGATTGGTCCTGCCGGTACAGGCAAATCGGAGACAGTGCGGGAACTGGCAAAGGTGCAGTTTTATATTCTGTTTTTAAAATATTTCGTTTATGCATCTAATGTAGGTTTTAGGGCAGTGGCGTAGGAACATGCCAAAAAGTGTGGGGGCGGGGGAGGGGGGGGGGGGGGGCACACTTTTATATATTTACACTCTTTTACATTATTATAAAGCAAATATAAAGCAAAATATCTGAAAATTGGGGGGTGGACCATGCCCCCCTTGCCCCCTTCCGCTTCCTACGCCAGTGTTTAAATAGGGTCTTGAACTCTGCTATTCGCCCTTTTTTAGTATTAATATAATTAGTTTAATATATGATTGATATTGATCCATCCATTTATTCATTCATTTATTTTTATTTTTATTATTTTTTATTATTATTTTGGGGGTTTTAATATAGGTAGCTGAGGATAGAGGAATAAATTAAATGTAATGTCTTAAATAGAGGATTCGTCACGAGTGTTTTTTAGTATGGAAAATATCAACTGAATCTATGTTAATCAGTATTTTCGAGGCTCTGCCGAGACAAATACCGATTAACTATATGAGATTGATATTTTACATACTAAAAAGCAGGAGTAGCGAATTTTATTTATCCTATAACACTTCTAAAATAACATTTTCATTGGATATTTAATAAATTACAGTACCAAAGTCGCCTCCATCGGTAATATGATGTCATCACGATTAGCACAAATTACTTTGACGTCACACACATAACTAAATCTTATGAACATGTTATGCTCTGGTATACAGGTCTTGATAGCTTGTAAACAAATGACCCATTCACAGCAACATATTATTACCAAGAGACCTTGAAATTTGCACAGTTATTGTTCTTTAACAAGTAATAGCAATGGGTTGGATTTTTTTATTAATATTATTTGTTTTTATTATTATTAAGGTTGTTTTTTTTGCAGCTTCTTGGTCGTGCAGTGTTCACAATAACATGTAGTGAGGCCATCACCCTTCCCATGATGCTGCAGTTTGTGACAGGAATGGTGCAGTCTGGGTGCTGGGCACTGTTTGACAGCACGGACAAACTTACCTCAGGTTATAACATCCAGTCTTGCTTTAGATCTTCTACCATAGAGCAGAGGTTACCATAAAACTGTCCATCCATCCGTCCATCCGTCCGTCCATATATCCATCCATCCATCTGTCTATCTATCCGTCCATCCGTCCATCCGTCCATCTAGTAATAAACCATATACTGAAGGTAATGCTTCGATGCAGAATGTTTAGACGAATTTGAAGCCAGCCTTGGAAGTAATAAGTTCAATGATATCACTATAGTTGGTTAGTGTTAAGTGTTGTGAACTGACATAGCAAATGTTTTAATTAGAAATAAAGGTCAGTTTTCATAAATAAGCATGATGTCATTTGGATAACATAACACTGTCTGCATTTTTAATTAAATTTTCAGCTTGATTTTTAAGCTCATATATCCATTTTTGATTCAAGCACACTATTCTGGGCACACACCTCAGCTATCTGGGCTGTCTGCCCATCACAGGGGCTAATGGTTATTGCTTAAGTCTTGTACCTACTATAGCCAATATAACAACTTTTTTACCAACACTACATGACCTATCATTTATTTTATTTCATTAAATTTCATACTTTTTTCGTGCTTATATCCAATTAAAATTCAAGCATTTTGTCCTGGGCACACACCTTCGCTATCTGGGGCCTAATTCACTAAACTTTCACAACTTTGCAATGCTAAAAGACTTGCAAAGAGGATGCTTTGTTGTCTAGCAGAGCCTAAGAGACCTTCGTGAATTAGGCCCCTGGACCTTTTGTCCAGGTTAGTGGGTCAGTGGTTTGAGTGTTTTTAGTAAACGCTGGCGTATGATATTGCAGGCCTCATGTCGGTGACGGCTCAACAACTGGACTATCTGCAGACCGCTATGAGAACCCTTGACCTGTCCAGTGAGAACCAGTACAAGATAAGAGGCCAGCCCAGGTTTGACAAGGTAAACATATGTTTGTAGAAGTCTGGGCTGTGGAGGAATAAAGTCATTCGCAAACTGTGTGTATCTGCGAAGACATTCACAAATAAGTTAGTGGATGATTGGGGTAGGGGGGTTTTCTTATCCAGATGAATATAAAAGAAATAACAGACAATCCGTATAATTAAATTTGAAAAATACTTATTAATAATAATTTAAAAAGTTCATAGTTTATTTTGAATTCTTAAACAGTAATGCTCACTAAGACAAAGTACCATTACAAAGTGACGTCACCACATGAAGATAAAAGAAATAACAGACAAGCCTTAATTTTAATTTTGAAAAATACTTATAATAATAACTCAAACAGTTCATAGTTTATTTTATTTTTATTTTTTGGGGTTCCTAAACAATAACACTCACGAAGACAAAGTACCAATACAAAGTGACGTCACCAGATGAACATAAAAGAAATAACAGACAAGCCTTAATTTTAATTTTGAAAAATACTTATAATAATAACTCAAACAGTTCATTGTTTATTTTATTTTTATTTTTTGGGGGTTCCTAAACAATAATGCTCACTAAGACAAAGTACCAATACAAAGTGACTTCACCAGATGAACATAAAAGAAATAACAGACAAGCCTTAAAATTAATTTTGAAAAATACTTATAATAATAACTCAAACAGTTCATAGTTTATTTCTTTATTTTTAATTTTTTTGGTTCCTAAACAATAATGCTCAATAAGACGATGTACAATACAAAGTGACATCATCAGATATGACGTTATGACAACATTATATTTATGTTCATCGAGAAATGATCAAACTCAAATTGCTACGGCTGAACCAATGGATGACATTAAGTTGTAAGGAATGTAACAGAAATTTATTTATAATCATTTAAAACAAACTTAGGAAATATATAATAATCTGTAATATTTTATTATTACGAAAGTTTTAGTTTTTTGTTACTTGCTTTGATAAATCACTGATGAAAATGTTTTGTTATTTTTGTTTTATTAAATTAAATGTAAACTTTTCATTTACTAACTTAAAGGCAGTATTGTATCTTCTAAAATAATGTTAATAAAGTTTAACAATTATATTTTCACTAAATATTTATTCTTTTCTTTAATAAATATAAATTACTCACCTTTATAAATCAGTGAGAACATTATTAAAAATATCTATAGAATTATATATTTATGGGTTGGATGTAACGTTAACATTACATTCTGTGGAGAAATAGTTTTAATGGTTTTAAATTCAGGCATTTGTCAGTAATATTTTAATTCAACATTACTAATTACCCATTTAATTAAATCAACAGATTTAGAAGTGAAAGTTGGGTTTGTTAGTTGCAGTAAAATATATACCATACATAAATTATAATTTGTGGTTTTACTAAACCAATTTGTTTCAGTTTTTTTAATAAATCAAATCGAAATAAAATAACCTTTAAATGTTTTTAAATATAATTCTTAGACTAAAAGCCATAAATTGTTTCTGTGCTTTAAAAGCAAGTTGATTAATAAAATGAATACAAATCTTCTTAGTGTACCGACAATCACAAAAAGGTATTCTGTAGTTAATTATAGTCTTGACTAGCATGTTACACTGCATATCATAGCATGTCCTGTATTTATGTTGTAAATCGCAATGTGTCTATACACAAATATAAATAAAGACGGCAAAATAACATGCATTAACTTCTGAATTTCACTATAAAGTAATATTATAGAAATACTAATATTGGTTCACTTTTCAATAACCAAATATAATTATTACGAATCTGTTTTAACAAATATTTATATACTAACATTTTAATGATTTTGAACTTTCCCTGAGCTAATTAAGAACAGTCTGTTTATATATTCAATTTCTTCGATTTATAGGCTATGCAAATTATTATCTTTTCCCCAAGCAATTCAATAAGGGAAAAACAATTAGTTTCACTTCTACTGTTTTATTGAAACTTTTATGTGGATTCTTATATATATATATATATATATATATATATATATATATATATATATATATATATATATATATATATATATATAATATATATATATATATATATATTATATATATATATGTGCATGTTTTTATTAGCAGTCATAGTAACATCTTCTAGTTTAGTATAAGTAAAATACAGTAATTACATTAGATTGTCTTGGTAAAAATCAAGTAACAGTGTATGTTTGTGTGGCTGGGAGATTCCTGGCAGATATAAACATGATTAAAAAAAGTTACAGAAATTAATTTATTTATAATACTAGTACTGTAAAGAAATAACTGCATGGTTAAACAATCTTATTTTATATGAATGGGTTTTCTGTACATTTTGTTGAGACTGCTTTAAATTGCTTAATAATAAAAAATATTTATACATGGGGTTTAAGATTTAAGAAAGGTTAATGCGCCAGGAACTATTGGTGTGGGGTTTTTTTTTGTGGGGACTTTTTGTCGGGCCAGATTAATCGTTATGCCGAGTGAATGATGAATTAATATGATCATATTATGATGTTTACACTCTCAGTCAGTCCTGACTGTGACATGTTTTCTAACGTGGCTGATTTGATTTGCAGATATTTAACAGGGTATGTCGAAGTTTATTTTAGACACTAGTCATAGGAGATGAGGTTCAGGTATCTCAGAGCATTCAGTCATATTTGCTATATCTTAGATTTTGTTAGTCCAATTTGTAAATTTTATTTTATCCTTTTTTTTTCTTTCTTTTTTTTTCTTTTTTTTCGAACTACTGAATATGAATGGTATTTCATGTTCATTTATTGGTAATTTTATTTATAATTAGGACAAAGGTTAATGGTTAGTGACTAGCAGTAGGAAAGGGTTAGGGTTAGTGGCATCACACTTTCCCACTGAAGGGGCAAGGATGTAGCTCAGTAGATAGAGTGCTCACCTGAGGTGCTACAGTCATAGGATTGAATCACTTCGGTGAACCTATTCTCTGATTATATATTCCAATCCCAACCATTGCCACATGGCTGGTATAGCAAAGGCCATGGTATGTGCTATTCTGCATGTGGGAAAGTGCATAAAAAAGACCTCTTGCTGCTAATGGAAAAATGTAGCAGGTTTCCTCTGATGATGTATGTCAGAATTACCAAATATCTGACATCCAATAGCTGAGATGACAGTATTGATTTACTGGAAATTTATGTGTTTTTTATCTATATCATTGAATGTCAGACAAATTCATTTAAAAATCATTTTAATTGGCTTTTATTTACTCTTTTTTTTTGCACCAAAACAGTCTTACATGTATACATGTAGATGTAAACTAACTTAAATTAATCTTTACAACATTAGAGAGATTTAATTAGAATAGTAACCACTTTCTATTCTTTGTGCTTTGTAAAAATGCTTATTAATTGAGGTACATGAAAGCATTTGGTTTGGGTTGAATTGTCATCATTTGTTGATGATGACCTATGTCACGTCTTTTAATTGTCTCTTTTGTGATCCTACATTTTCACCCAATTTGGGCATCATATTGTGATTGTAACCTGCCATTTTTATTTGGATTAATTTAATATTGTGCCTCATGAATTGTCATCGTCCATTGTTGATATTATGTAACAATGTTGCCCTGCCCTTTCTAAGGGAGTGGGATGTTGTCTGCATCAGCACTGTGATGAGTTATTGAACATAAGCACTTTATTGGACATATTTGTTGGTTTTCCCATTCAAACCTTTGATTCATAGCTGGTATTTTTAAAAGTTTTTTTTTTTTTTATGTGCATGTAAAATACTGCTTGCTGCTGTTGAATAATTAAAGAGTAGTGCATTGCCCCACGACTAGTATATCAAAGACCATGGGGAAGTGTTTATGATAGATCCCTTGATGCTATTGGGAAAATGTAGCATGTTTCCTCCAAGACAAAATGTCAGAATTATCAAATCCAGTAACTGTTGATTAATTAATCAATGTGCTCTAGTGGTGTCATTAAACAAAACAAACTTTACTCTTAAACAGTTGTGACAGTTGATTATTAATTAGACATCAAATAATTGCTGATTTAAAAAGTTCCATGGGTTTCATTGAACAGACCTTATTTAATTTCCGCACTATTTTTTGGCATGTCATTCACCATCTTAGATTCTTCTTCTTCTTTAATATTATTTCCGTGCTTATATCCAATTAAGGTTCAAGCACGCTGTCTTGAGCACACACCTCAGCTATCTGGGCTGTCTGTCCAGGACAGTGGGTTAGTTGTTAGTTGGTTATGGTTAGTGATAGAGAAGAGGGTGTGGTGGTCATACACCAACCCACGGAGTCGTTGAAACTCGCTGTGGGTGGGACCCCGGTACCAGGCTGCGAACCCAGTACCTACCAGCCTTATGTCTAATGGCTTATAACTACGACACCACCGAGGCCAGTTTCTAAGATTAAGTGTAGATGGGTTGGGTTGAGGTATCAGTTTCTGGTGTCATAAAAAAACAACTTTTAGTATTAGGTGATTTTAAAATATATGTGCATATATCAAAAAGAAGAATTTGTTAGTGTAGATTCATGAGTGCAACATAATATCAGATATTTTGTATTTGATAATAATAATTTTGATTCTGTGCCAGATTGTTTTTTTTAGGTTGTGTGGAATGTGGAATTGTATTTATTTATAATTGCTTGGGGTTTTTTTGTGGGGTGTTGGGTTTTTTTTGTGTTTTTTTAAATAGTGACTATAGGACAAAATAATAGTAAAACAATAATTTTTAGAGGTACGAATGTGAGAAGATACCTGAACCAGCTTTCAGTTAATTGCAGCTTGAAAAGTCTCTCATTGATGCTAGTGTCGCCGCTGTATACTGAGTAGCTCTACGTAGTCTGTTAGTGCCGACATGTGCATGCGTTCTCTGTCACACTGTACATCACATCTGTCTGCAGCATTGTACTGATCTGCATGTTATAAGTAGTGCATGTGCTCTGTGTAGTTAAAATAGGTCTCATACTTAACGTATAGTTCCATTCATTGTTGGTAAAATTTAAAATCAGTAAACCTATATCCAGGAGTAGATGCGGGTTTGGTTTTGAGGGGTGGAAAGAACTTTGGGAAAGGGGGTACCTACACTATTCCAAAGGATACTAACTTGCATTATAATACAACAGTTTTTCTCAAAAATACCCAACTGACCAAGATATTGCATGTCTCACTGAAAAAATATAACAATAATTAACATTGATTTTATGTACATTTGTTAAATACTGATTTTTCAGGGCATTTTGGGGTGCGAGGGTGGGAGTGTGCACACACCCCATCACCCACCCTCTGGATCCATGCCTGGTATCTCAATCTTTGCTCAAACATGATGGTGTTAAATTTGAGAATAAAGATATTTTGATGTGCTTGTTACACATGTATATCTATCTTTATGACAGGACATTGTGACCTACATTTGTTTTGTTTTGTTTTGAAAGTATTTTCTCTTTCACTTTCATTCAGTTTGTCTTGTTCAATCTCTCTATATATGCTTTGCCAGTTAATAAAAATTTGACATTTTCTTAGGAAGTAGATGGTGCAGAAATGTGTTCTAGTTCATAATGAAATTCAGGTTTAATGGCTGCAATCTGGAATTTATGTTTATAAAAAAGTAAGTCAATAAAATAAAAAGCATTATGCAGAAAACTGTGTAACTCAAGAGAACGCTTTAGTTGAAGTGAAATGGCATATGTTTCATTTGCACTTTCTATCTTACCTATGTTGTACATGGTATATTCTCTTGTCAGCATTTTTCAGATAGACCTACATGTACATGTACATCCTTTGTTTAGACAAAAGGTTACTAATAAAAAGAATTTGGCGACAAATCTCAATAATACAATCATGTCACGGTTTTTGTATGTGGGTTCCTTTATTTTCTTGTGATGGGGCAGGATGTAGCCCATTGGTAAAGCACCCGCATGATGCACAGTCGGTTTGGGATCGATCCCCGTCGGTGGGCCAATTGGGGTATTTCTCGTTCCAGCCAGTGCACCATGACTGGTGTGTCAGTGGCCGTGGTATCTACTGTCCTGTCTGTGAGATGGTGCATATAAAATTCCCTTGCTGCTAATCAGAAAGAGTAGCCCATGAAGTGGCGACAGCAGGTTTTCTCTCTCAATATCTGTGTGGTACTTTACCATATGTCCGACGCCTTATAACCGTAAATAAAATGTGTTGAGTGCGTCGTTAAATAAAACATTTCCTTCCTTCCTTATTTACTTCTTAAAGTCTAGACTTTAATAAAGTCCAGTCTTTAACATAATGCTATTTGAATGGCGTTGCCATGACAGTAAAGTCTGGACTTTAATAAAGTCCAGTCTTTAACATAATGCTATTTGAATGGCGTTGCCATGACAGTAAAGTCTGGACTTTAATAAAGTCCAGTCTTTAACATAATGCTATTTGAATGGCGTTGCCATGACAGTAAAGTCTAGACTTTAATAAAGTCCAGTCTTTAACATAATGCTATTTGAATGGCGTTGCCATGACAGTAAAGTCTAGACTTTAATAAAGTCCAGTCTTTAACATAATGCTATTTGAATGGCGTTGCCATGACAGTAAAGTCTGGACTTTAATAAAGTCCAGTCTTTAACATAATGCTATTTGAATGGCGTTGCCATGACAGTAAAGTCTAGACTTTAATAAAGTCCAGTCTTTAACATAATGCTATTTGAATGGCGTTGCCATGACAGTAAAGTCTAGACTTTAATAAAGTCCAGTCTTTAACATAATGCTATTTGAATGGCGTTGCCATGACAGTAAAGTCTAGACTTTAATAAAGTCCAGTCTTTAACATAATGCTATTTGAATGGCGTTGCCATGACAGTAAAGTCTAGACTTTAATAAAGTCCAGTCTTTAACATAATGCTATTTGAATGGCGTTGCCATGACAGTAAAGTCTGGACTTTAATAAAGTCCAGTCTTTAACATAATGCTATTTGAATGGCATTGCCATGACAGTAAAGTCTAGACTTTAATAAAGTCCAGTCTTTAACATAATGCTATTTGAATGGCGTTGCCATGACAGTAAAGTCTGGACTTTAATAAAGTCCAGTCTTTAACATAATGCTATTTGAATGGCATTGCCATGACAGTAAAGTCTAGACTTTAATAAAGTCCAGTCTTTAACATAATGCTATTTGAATGGCGTTGCCATGACAGTAAAGTCTGGACTTTAATAAAGTCCAGTCTTTAACATAATGCTATTTGAATGGCGTTGCCATGACAGTAAAGTCTAGACTTTAATAAAGTCCAGTCTTTAACATAATGCTATTTGAATGGCGTTGCCATGACAGTAAAGTCTAGACTTTAATAAAGTCCAGTCTTTAACATAATGCTATTTGAATGGCGTTGCCATGACAGTAAAGTCTAGACTTTAATAAAGTCCAGTCTTTAACATAATGCTATTTGAATGGCGTTGCCATGACAGTAAAGTCTAGACTTTAATAAAGTCCAGTCTTTAACATAATGCTATTTGAATGGCGTTGCCATGACAGTAAAGTCTGGACTTTAATAAAGTCCAGTCTTTAACATAATGCTATTTGAATGGCATTGCCATGACAGTAAAGTCTAGACTTTAATAAAGTCCAGTCTTTAACATAATGCTATTTGAATGGCGTTGCCATGACAGTAAAGTCTGGACTTTAATAAAGTCCAGTCTTTAACATAATGCTATTTGAATGGCATTGCCATGACAGTAAAGTCTAGACTTTAATAAAGTCCAGTCTTTAACATAATGCTATTTGAATGGCGTTGCCATGACAGTAAAGTCTGGACTTTATTAAAGTCTAGACTTTACGGTTTATAAGCACAAGGCCAGATCTTAGTCCATTTGAACACTTGTAGAACATGCTTAGAAAGCAACACTACCTGGTACATTAGGAATTCATTTTGTAGTCTTTGAAACTTTAATAAATAATATAGAGAACACCAGAAAGTCTTTGGGAATGTATATCAATGCACTCTTTTCATTGGCAGAAACTCGGTATTTGTTGTTTAATTTTAATTTGTTTTGTTTTAATATGTTAATAGATAAAGCAGGAATGTGCTCTTTTATGTGTTACATTTTAATTTTATTTCTTGATATATTTAAAAGACTTCCCTAATCGGTTTTGTCAGGAGTATATTATTTTCATGGTTAATTTCACAAACTTGTAAACATTGCATGACAAACTTTCTCATTTCACTGAATCCATTTTAAATGACACACTATGTGAGATAATCAGATATATTTGATACATAATTATTTGTATTTTATTTAAGCATTAGTTTGAAATATTCTACTTGAACAAACAAACTGTTCATATTTAATGGCAGATGTTGTGTGACAGTATTACATTCCATTATTAATGGAGATAAAATTATTACATGTTCAACTTAATATAGAATTTATTTTTTTTTTTGGGGGGGGGGGGGCATTGTAATTTAGTATGTATAGATAAAATGTATGTTGATCATTATTATTAATATGTGGAAACATTTCTTTAAAGTAAATTATGAGATTTTTAGAAGAAAAAAGAACTATTATATTATCACTTTACTCAATTTTTTTCAGAATTGAAAAGTTAATGATCTTTTTATTTTTTTTAAACCTGAGAATATTTTCTTTTTACTGACATTGTTATAATATATAGCATTTTTCTCCAACCTTGATTCGATATTTTCAGTAGCATATTTTATTATGTAAAATATTTTTTTAATAACATCAGTATTTTAATCATATATTGTGTCAACAGTTTACTGCATGACGTCATACAAGTTGGTATTTGTGCTTACAGTTTTCTCAATGTTAGTGCTACTCATTGCTGTCTTACAGAAGGTAGGTGCGGGGGACAAGGTCATCCGCAGGAACTCGCTCACAACTCTACACCCACTGCCACGGGCAGCCGACAGCTCTCCTCTCTTGGAAAGACAGAAAACTGTGCCTCATGGATTTAATGTGAGTGGTTTAATTTAATCCATGTTTTCAAAGAACATTTTGTTCAGTATCGTGTCGCAATTGGCTAGATAGGTTTCAGAGACTGTTACACAATTCTAAAATGTTAAATATTATTTGGTAATCGGCTTTTAAATTATTATAGCAACTGTCGCTAATTAAAGTTTGGAAAACAAAATGTTTCCTGGTATTACAGATATTTTAGCAAATGTCTTAATAACTTGGGTCATTCACAGATTGGCACTCTTCTTTGTTAGAAAGACAAAAAAAACTTGATTTAGTGTGAGTACCTTTCAGTTAGTTTGTTCCAGGTTAAAAGAATATTATACTAAAAAAATTAGTTTGTTAAATACTGGTAGTGATTTGAGCTGTTAGTTCACTATTTGAATTTGGTAAATACTGTTGATCTACATGCTTTGAAGAACTTGAGTATGCATACTCATATGTATGGTATTTCATTTTTAAGGTTTTTGGGGGTTTTTTAATTTAAAATAAAATATTTTTCGATGATGTAACCTTTTCTTTTATTTATCATAACACAATAGGTAACATCATAATATGATCAAACTAATTGTAGAATGAGAATCAGTATCTAATTAGGGATTTTATTATTTGTGTTTTTGTCATTCTTTTTCCCACACTGTTTTCTTAATTTTAAAGAAATGGTTTTACGTATTAATTATAATAAGTAATCTTTAGATTTCTGTGTACTTTGAAACATTTGAGGGATATAATTAACTACCTCTATTTTGGGGGATAGATAGTTGACCACAGAAAAATTACTAGAGGTGATCTTTTAGTTTAGAAGTGTGTTTTTTGTTTACCTGTAGAAGACCCCATATTACTGTGACCTGATTTATTTTTACTATCACCATTCGAACCCACCCACTGTGACTAGGTATGGGGATTATTTATTTCAAATAATTGTAATTTCTTAGGTTTAAAAAAAAAAAAATAGTGTATGTTATGTCATTCATTATCCTGCAGCTACCGTTTCTATTGACAGATGATGAATAAAGCAAAGTCATATACAGGATATGACTTTTGATGTCAATCAGTCATGTGACGTCACACACATACAGTGTAGCTACATTACAAAATCACTCATTTGACCTCTAGGTCATGGTACAATGTAGCTGAAATAACAGAAATAATAGCTTTTCCCTTTAATTTTTATGGTCTGCAGGATAAAGATCATACCTAGTTAATGACATCAGATATTGGCTTTATCCTGTGAAAGTAAGAATAGGAATTTCTTATTCGGCCTGAACAGGATAAAGCCGATATCCGATGTCATTAACTAGTTGTTCTCTGTTTATTATCCATAATTTATAAATTAAAAAATGTAATACTATTCCTTTTCCTGATTTCATGTTCCACAATGATATTAATCATGCACAAAGAATTTCATTTAACCTTTTAAAGAATATATTATGAAATGTATGGTCTTTGTTAATCATTTCTTTTTCAACTTGGAATATACTTATATACTTATATACTTATATATATATATTGTGATGTTGTGTTGTTAGCTGCAGTTTGCAGATCTGGTAAGTGTTGTAATTATAAGGACATGTGGTGAATGTTTAAAGCACCTTTGAGATTTTTTAATATGTTTGTTAATATGGGGTTTTTTTTCACCATGTTATTTGTTGGCATATACCTGTATGACCATTGGTGGAGGTAGGTGTGTGTGATCTAGCTTGATCAGTAGAGCGTTCGCTTGAGGTGCTTGCATCATAGTATCGAACCACCACCTCAACGGACCTGTTCTTTAACTTAAAAAAATTCTGTCCCAACCAGTGTCCCACGATTGGTATATCAAATGCCATGGTATGTGCTGTCCTGTTTGTGGGAAAGTGCATATAAAAGATCCCTAGCTTCTAATGGGAAAATGTAGCAGGTTTCCTTGAAGACTTCATGTCAAAGATTACCAGATGTTTGACATCCAATAGCTGATGATTGATAAATCAGTGTGCTCTAGTGGTGTCATTAAACAAAATAAACTTTTAATTATGTCCTCTGGGGCACAAATCCAGTGTGTTTATGAGACTTTATATTTTGTTTGTTGAAATTTTCAGTCTTGTGCTTCTTGTATACCTTTGGGACATTCAGATACCGTGTCTTATTCCTGTGTGCCTGCACCTACTAATTCTACTATTTGTTTGTTTTTATAAACTAAAGAAATAATAATTTTAAAAAAATCATTATTGTTTTGATTATGTTTTGAAAGTAATCTGTATTAATTGTATGTCATTTTCACATTTTGCTACTACCCGTTCCACCTTTAGCAAAGCTATTTTAAGTGCTGTATTCCCATTAAGTTTAGGGGCGAGACGTAGCCCAGTGCTAAAGTGCTCGCTTGATGCACGGTCAGTTTGGGATCGATCCCCGTCAGTGGGCCCATTGGGCCATTTGTCGCTCCAGCCAGTGCACCACATGTGGTACATCAAAGGCCATGGTATGTGCTGTCCTTTCTATGGGATGGTGCATATAAAAGATCCCTTGTTGCTAATCAAAAAGAGTAGCTCATGAAGTGGCAACAGTGGGTTTCCTCCCTCAATATCTGTGTGGTCCTTAACCATATGTCTGACACCATATAACCGTAAATAAAATGTGTTGAGTGTGTTGTTAAATAAACCATTTCCTTATTCCCTTGCCATTAAGTTAAAATACTGTTAACTACATTATCAGGCACATGTGTAGGAATTTTAGCAAGGGAGTTGTAGACTGTGGCAAGCAAAGTTTATAATGGGGTCGAATCATACTCTCCCTGAAAATATATTGGAAAAAAAATGTGCTCGAAACAGGGGAGGATTTGACACCCAACTACCCACGCCACCCTGTACATACGTCTAATGAGATAAATCCAAGTTCAGTGCCATATTTCCATCTGCTGAAATAATTTAAAATAATGATCATCAGATTAAGTTGTAGTTCTGTTCGCAGCTGGTGATCTAAGGAGAAATTTCACCAACTAACGTTTTTGCGGTGGGTTTTTTTTTACAACAAAACAGGACTGAGTTAAATGTTTAAAAAAAAAAAAAAAATGTTCCAAACATCCAAGGATGTGTTTGTTTAGAATTCACCAGAACATTACTGTCCTCCATCCCCCACTCATAATTATTATTTACTCTTGTGAGAACATTTTTAAAAAACAACAGATTGACAAAAATTATGGTTGACATACATCTATGTGATGTGTTCTGTTTTTATTAATAGCACATTTATTTTAACTGTTGCAGTTATTTGTTTCACAACATGCAAATGTTTGTTTTTGTTTTCTAACAAAATTATTACTATAGTCCGTCCCACAGGGAATGCCTTTTTTCATACTATAAAATGTACTACAAGTTATTTATTACAGAGCCAATTGATTTCTAAATTGCACACAAATATATATATATATATATATATATATATATATATATATATATATACATGTATATATATTTTTTTTTTTTTTTTTTTTTTCCAAAACACTATTACTTTTATTCTGACATCAAACAAAACTGAAATTATTTACAAAAAAAAAAATTGTAGGAGGATGGGATGGACTATAGGTGTATTATTTTAGTAATGCTCTTGTACAAAAATTACCATATTTCAAGTACTGTACTGTATCAATTTCTTTGTTTTTATCTATACTATAAATGTTTGTACATATATATTAGAGTTCATTGTGTTCTGATTGATGGGGGAGAGTGGGGGGGGGGAAAAAAAAGTGTTTTAAATTTAAACATTTACTCTGTTTTATACAGATTAAACGTATGTCAAATGAACTTAAGATTTTATTTTGATTATTCTTTATATTTTACTAAACCAAATTTTCCATTTTGACTTTTAAAAAAAGCTGGCAAAAAGCTTATGGTTACGGAATATAGTGTGTCAATAAATGTATCTTTGGTTTATTTATGTTTTCTAATGGTGAGATTACATGTACTTTTTGAATGTTATGATAGTATGCTGAAATGAAAGAAGAAAGAAATGTTTTATATACCCCAGTGGGCCCATCTCAGTTTATTTCAAACTGTAGTTATTAGGTGTCCAGCCATGTGCAAGCAATTGAGAAAAGTCTGCTTCTCCAGTAATGAATGTCGTAAATGTAACATTAGTTCATCACAATAATGTTAAATGTTATTTCTTGTGTTTGCATGTGTTCATGTCATTGCAGTATGGGTTAAAATTACAGTTAGGATCAGGTCTGGTGCTTATAAAACTTTTAGAGTCTAGACTCGAGACTCTAATAGAGACAGTAATGTCATTACAACGCCATACAAATTGTATGTGTGTGACGTCATTAGAGGGGACGGGATGTAGCCCAGTGGTAAAGGTGCTCGCTTGATGCACAGTCGGTGTGGGATCGATCCCCATCAGTGGGCCCATTGGGTTATTTCTCGTTTCAGCCAGTGCACTACGACTGGTGTATCAAAGGCCGTGGTATGTACTACCCTGTCTGTGGGCGGTGCATATAAAAGATCCCTTGCTGCTAATCGAAGAGAGTAGCCCATGAAGTGGCGACAGTGGGTTTCCTCTCTCAATATATGTGTGGTCCTTAATATGTCTGATGCAATATAACCGTAAATAAAATGTGTTGAGTTCGTCGTTAAATAAAACATTAAAAAACATTAAAACGTCATTAGAGATTAAGTCTGGACTCTAAAAGCTTTATAAGCAAGGGCCCTGGATTAGAGGACTTTCAGAATAAGGCTCTTTCAGAGTAACATACCTAAATTACAGTGACACCTCTCAAAATCGGACCCTCTGTAAACAGGACATTTGTCACGGTCCATTATTAAAAATCAGTACCGAACTTAACCTCTCTAAACCGGATACCTCTTAACACCAGACATTTTACTTGGTCTCGAGGGTGTCCAGTTTAGAAGAGTTTCACTGTAGAATGCCACTAAGCACATTGAGGTAGACCCTGTCCGAGTGTCCACCTTCAGTCAAACAAGAAACATTCCTTCATTGTAGATGTTAGGCTAGTGTTATGTTTTTTTAATTTATTCATTTTTTTCTTTTTATACATAAGCTGACTCCTTTATTAGGCACTTTCCCTCTAGTCTCTTGGATGGACTTAAATATCCTAACAGCCAAAGAAAAGACATGCCGACTATGTAAGTTAAGGAGAAAAATGGAAGTAGCTTTCATTTGACAGTACAGTTTGCCCAGGACTTGATGGAAGATTTTTGCCTTTGATTGACTGTTGGGATATTCATTCAGTCCATGGAACTAGCAGCAAACTGCATAGGGTCAGAGGTCAGGTTAAGTATTTGTGAAAAGAAAACATGATCCAAATTTTGTATAATTTTGTGGTTGACCATAATTATAATGTATTGATGTATTAGAGACATTTTGACAGAACATTGAGTATTAGAGATATTTTGACAGAACAGTGAGTATTAGAGATATTTTAACAACAGTGAATATTAGAGATATTTTGACAGACCCGTGAGTATTTTGTTTCTCACAGGAAAAGGGATTAGTGACATACTTTGAGGACACGTGGGTGGCAGAAAGAGACAGACGCAGACGTCACTCCATTGAGAAGGAAATTGAAATTAAAGAATCCGAGTTCTACAAGTCGAACCGACCACCTTCACTTTTCTATGGTAATCTAATTAAATTGTGTTCTTAAGATATTCTTTTAAGCATTTAGGTCTAGTCTTTTTCTGGGAGACATTTAATACACTTTGTTTTCTTTTCTTTTTTATTTTTTTTTATTATTGATACTTTTGAATTTACAAAAAAAAAGAGGATCATACATTTTCTGTTAAACTTTATATTTGATTATTCTTTTGTTAATCTGTGTCTACTAGTGGGAGATCCATTTTGTATATGTATAGAGTTTTAAAAAAAACATTCAAACGCCATAAGCGGACAACATTTTCACTGTGGACAAGTATTGCCAATTTATTTACATTTTGACAATTGTTTTTACAATTTTTCTATTAAAATAGAACAATTTTGTTATTTCCAAAACTGTTTTTTTTTGTCTTTTTTAATGTCAAACCAAACTGGAATTACATGTATTGCAAAAAAAAAGCCTTTAAAAATGTTCTGTTACAAGGTATAGTACTATTAAGTACTAATACGACACAGTAACTACTATGCTACATGTACAGTAACTGTTATTGGAGTCATCCTGACTTTGTGCTATTTGGGGCCAGGATTTAGCTGAGTGCTTGTTTGAGGTGCTTGCATCCCAGGATCGAACCACCTTGGTGCATCCATTCAGCTGATTGGGTTTTTTCTTGTTCCAACCAGTGCACCACAACTGGACAAAGGCCGTGGTATGTGTTTTTCTGTCTGTGGGAAAATGCATGTAAAAGATCCCTTGCTGCATTAGGAAAAAGGTAGCGAGCTTCCTCTGATTACTACGAGTTAGAATTACCAAATGTTTGACATCCAATAGCCGATGATTAATAAATCAGTGTGCTCTAGTGGTGTCGTTAAACAAAACAACCAACCCTGTGTGCTGTGTATTTGTGTACAGAGCACGTGAAGTACCGGAAGAAGAAGACGGAGGACTACAAACACCTGCTGCAGGAGCCCATGTATGTGCACCGCATCATCGGCAACGTCATGTTCAACGGCAAGCTCATCCAGGCCAGCGCCAACTACGGCTGCTTCATGACCACCAGCAGTAGAAACAGCGCCGCCCCGGACATCCCGGAAAACTTCAGGGTTTGTTGTCTTGCTATACAATGAAACCTCTTTGAACTGGACGCCCACGGAAACCAGTGAAAAGCCCTTGTTTTAAGGGATATTTAGTTTTGAGTGGTTATGTTCTGTATTGATATTTGAAAAACACCTGTACAAAATGTCCTGTTTTAAGGGAATTCCAGCGGTTATGTTCTGTATTGATATTTGAAAAATGCCTGTACAAAATGTCCTGTTTTAAGGGAATTCCAGTGGTTATTCCGGTGAAAAATTTCCTCTTTTTTATTTTAAGGGAATTCCAGTTTACAGAGAGTCTGGTTTTCAGGGGTTTTACTGTATATACGGATTGTATTTCTTTTACGTTCATTTTTTTTTGAGGGGGGGGTGGTGGAGTTCTTAAGCAATATTTACTCAATAATATAAAGTATCAGTGAGCTTTATTATGGATGGACCATTGGGATGCCTTTAAACTGTAAAGATTATAATGGAAATGTACTTAAGGCCCACACGGGAGCTGGGCCTGGGCCTGGGTCAGCTTTGGTGTGTTTCGAGCCTAAGTAATTAAAGTTTGCTTAATATTATCAGCTCAATGTATTTTACAATATGAATTAATGAGTTGCTGGGTGCAGCGTTTCAAACTTAATTTTTGTAGCAACATCATCCAGTTAAAATCAAGCAAATTGTATAAAAGTAGAAAGTGTAATTTTTTTTGGCATAACTAATTGGTTCTCTTATTTCTTTCCTTGTCAGTGTGTTCTGTCATCGTTGTTCTTTTTAGTTTCTGATGCGTCCATGTGCCGTGGTGTTGCCTGACATTCAGAAGATAGTGGAAGTGATCCTCTACACAAACGGATTCCAACACTCCAAGTCCTGGGCAGAAAAACTAGCATTCTTTTTCAAACGTCTCGCAGTACAGGTAGACCTACTGTGATGTTAATGTGCTTTATATTATTTGTTAGAATAATACATTAATATATTGTAGAGAAAAAGAAATGTGGACATTGTGTTTATTATTATAAGACAAGAAAATAGCTATTTAATGTACTATAACATATTTGTTTTCATAGTCACAGTGCCGTCTAAATCGGTGCCTCGTGGCTTGTATATCAAAGGCCATGGTATGTGCTGTCCTGACCAGGAAAGTGTATTTAAAAACAAGGCCTAAAAATCATTTTGTGAAGTGGGAAGCAATCTGATTCTCAGTTTTCAAGATGGAAGCAAATGTTTGAAATTAAAAAGCCATTCTGGAACTTAGTTTTAAAATTAGTCATGTAGTGTAACTTTTTTAACAGCAGTGTCAATAAAAACATAAGACATATTACGGTATGACTTCAATAAGATTGAAAGCAAACATGGCATGATGTTAATTATCAGAAAGCATAAAAGATCCAAGCTGCTTTTTTTGTTAAGAATAACCTGTATGACAACAGCAGGTTTACTCTCTAATTCTTTATATCAAGTTGGAAAATATGAATATTTTAACCAAAAATAATCAAATAGTCATGATTAAAAGTGACGAGGTGTCATTAACCAAATATTCCGTTAAGTCTCAAATCATTATATTACCTTGTCATCATTTTAGTTTTTTGGCACGAAACATTACAGTATCCTTAAGTCTGTAAATGCATTCTCTTATCGTTTAATTACAGCTTCCAAGAAAAGAGCAGTACAGTTTTGGTCTGCGTGACATAAAGAAGATCATGAAAATAGCTATCAGTGTGATTCAAGACGGTCACTTTCTTCGTCAGGTGTCCAGTCCATCAGACAAAGCAGGTGAGACAGCTTAGTATACATTCATGATAAATTTTGTATTTCTCAGAAATCTATCTGGGTTGTCCAGTCCATTAGACAAAGCAGGTGAGACAGGTCAGTACATCTTGATGATAAATTCTGTATTTCTCAGAAATCTGTCAGGATTGTTCTCATCGGATTTCCTCTCCATAAGTCTAAATAATTTTTTTAGTAAGTCGGCAAGTCAGTAACCCACAAGACAAATAGGTGTTGTGTTTCATTATTGCATGTGTTTGTGGCTTTGATAAAATGTACATTCTATTATGTTGTGTTTAGATTTCTTTTTTCAATCGACCACTCAAGTCATGAAACAGGTATAAGTTACTAACGCTGTATTTAATTATAACCTTTTTCTATGGCTTTTGATGAAATATCCTTTCTATCATGACACTTTCAAGTGTGTTTGTTTTTTGGGGTTTTTTTTTTTAAGTATATCACTCAGTTGGTGACTCACAAAACAGAATTTATATTTATGGTGATAAAATGTCACTTTCTTGTTTTTTTCCATTTTCAGCAGACCAATCCAAGTCGGTGAGATACGAGACAGACAGGACAGAGGCCGAAGAGCGCTCCCTGGTGCTGGGTATCAGCACTGTCCTGGAGACCTGTCTGCAGGCCGGTGATGACAGTGCCTGTTTTCACAGTGTTCTGCGCGACATCTTCCCTGCGGGCTCCACGGCACAGCAGGAGTCCGATTACAACCCTTACGACCCCATGCTGGTCAATGCCATCAAGGAACAGCTCAAAGAAATGAAGATGGAGGAGAATTCAGACCTCATTGACAAGGTATATTCAGAAATTAAAGTTTTCCACATTTATCTGGAATTCCAGATTTTTTATTGGATATGTATACTACAGTGTTTATAGCTTTTCTCCTCTTTGTCCAAAAGTTTCAAATTCTCAGCCAAAAAAATAAAATATGGTTTCGGTTGATGCTTTGTATCTATTCTGAGTGGGAGCTGCCACTTCAGACCATTGTGCAACCCTAACACTAGGGCCAATCTCAGTACCCAACTACCAGTATTTTTTTTTTATAATCCACTTTTATCTCAGTATATTCTTGTTGGCATTGTAGATTTTTGTAGGATTTTTATATATATATACTACTGCTCCATTGCCTTTCACTCCTTTCATTTTCATCTCATTTCTTCTCCTAATCTGGTAGATCCTATGCTTTAATATCCTAATTAATGTCTCTAACCATGACATACATGTATGCTTGTCTTTTGTGCCATCTATTATTTTTTTTAATTAATCCGACAATCATTAGCACCATAGGATTAGTAAATGTAAATTAAACATTATAAGTACTTCATACACACTCTCACCATGGATATATCTGCTAAATTCAAAGTTCAAGGTCAGAGTCAAGCAATACACCTTGATGGAATTGACATTTTGCACCGAAGTACACAAAATCCATTCATTAATGCTTACAGTCGACGACAGTCACTTTTCACACCCTTGGTTTTGCATTGTACACAATAAATATAGCATATCTCACCGTAATTTTACTTGAAATCCATATTTCGTAAATAGTACAATTTTTTAATTACAAAATTTTCTTTAAAATCTTTCAGGCGCATTAGTAATGTTGAAACAAAAATATTTCAATAGCAACTACTGTATGCATTGGTATTTTGCCAGTATTCTTGAAACGGAAATGCTGTGTACCCAATTTATTGTTATTATAAGAAGAATGAAAATGATGTCATTGGAATACTGATGTCATTCAAATTCAGAATTAGCAGGGTTAATACAATGCTTCACCACATTGAAATAAAAAACGGTCTACTTATCTTGAGCCCTGTCAAAATTCTATAACGAGCAAACAATGCTGTTTACAGGTTGGTATATTTTTAAGTTCATAAAAAGATGAAAGAAATGAAAAGTACCTTTTGTCAAATATACCATATCAAAATATTACTGTTGGATATGCTATATTTATTGTGTATGAAACAAAAACAAGGATGCGAAAAGTAACTGTCGTTGACCTTAGCAAAACCCTGACTACATTTTGTTTTCTTGCTTCTTTAGATCCTGCAGCTGTATTCGGCTCTCCAAACAAAGCAGTCGGCAATGCTGACGGGCGCGGCTGGCAGCGGTAAGAGTACGGTGCTGCTGTTACTGGCCCGAGCCATCAACTACCTCAACTACAAGCTGTTCGCACCCGACCACTCCAAGGACGACCTCATCTTCACCGACAGGGGACTCCTCTTCCAGATGAAGAGCCAGAAACTGAAGGTGCGCCTTTAACTGTAGAGGGGGGGCAGGACGTAGACCAGTGGTAAAGTGCTCGCATTATGCGTGGTCGGTCTGGGATCGATCCCCGTCAGTGGGCCCATTTGGGTTATTTCTCGTTCCAGCCAGTGCACCACGACCGGTATACCAAAGGCCGTGGTATGTGGTATCCTGTCTGTGGGATGGTGCATGTAAAAGATCCCTTGCTGCTAATTAATAAATGTAGTGTGTGTCCTCTCTGAGACAATATGTCTAAATTACCAAATGTTTGACATCCAATAGCTGATGATTAATAAATCAATGTGCTCTAGTGGTGTCGTTAAGCAAAACAAACAAACTTTAACTGTAGAATTATTAAAAGCACTGATCCTAGTTGTTATGCAGTGTAAAATTAATTTCAGCTATTGTGCTGTACAGTCCTTTTACCATTAATTTACTCATTACTTACAACATGGAGATGGGATCTAGCTCAGTAGATAGATTGGGGCGGGACGTAGCCCAGTGGTACACTTGATGCGCAGTCGGTGTGGGATCGGTCTCCATTGGTGGGCCCATTGGGCTATTTGTCATTCCAGCCAGTGCACCATGACTGGTTTATCAAAGACCGTCGTATGTACTACCCTTTCTGTGGGATGGTGCATATAAAAGTTCCCTTGCTGCTAATTGAAAAGAGTAGCCCATGAAGTGGTGACAGCGGGTTTCTTCTCTCAATATACGTGTGGTCCTTAACCATATAACCGTAAATAAAATGTGTTTAGTGCATTGTTAAATAAAACATTTCCTTCTTTCAGTAGGTAGATAATTCACCTGAAGTGTTTAGGTCACTGGATCAAACCCCCTCAGAGGACACATTGTTTTTTCCCTAGTCCCAGCCATGCAGTGCCCCATGACTGGTATATCAAAGGTCATGGCATGTGCTGTGCTGTCTATGGGAAAGTGCATATAAAAGATCCCTTGCTGGTTAATGGGGGGGAAAAATCAGTGTGTTTCCTCTAAAACTATATATCGGAATGTTTGACATCCAGTAGCAGAGGATTAATAAATCAATGTGCTCTAATGGTGTCATTAAACAAACCAAACTTTAACTTTAGATTATTATTGTTGTAAATCGAGGTAAGTTAAAATAAAGTTTATAAATGTCGGTTTTAAAAAGCAGTTATCTATAAAATACTTGAGGCGTATGTACAGGTACATTTCCTTTTGTTTTTAAAACGAATGGCTTTAAAACTTAATTTTGAAAATATTTTTATAAACATTTTAATAAATTTATACCTTTTACTTCATTTTTAGAACTTCTAAAACTTTGAGTTTTTGCTTTAATCAAAAGAATGTAGCGTTGGTAGGATTGTATAATAATGTTTGTTATAATGACTTAACATAGGGAGATGATGATCCAGGTGACAAAGAAGTGAGTAACCAGATCACAGCGAGTGAACCTAGATGCTTCATTTTAGTCTGAAAATAATCTCTATCTCTGCTCTCTTTGAGTGAACGAAGATGCTTCATTTTAGTCAGAAAATAGTCCATCTTTTCTCTCCTTGAGTGAACTAAGATGCTTAATTTTAGTCTGAAAATAGTCTCTATCTCTGCTCTGCCTTGAGTGAACGAAGATGCTTTATTTTAGTCTGAAAATAGTCTGTCTCTACTCTGCCTTGAGTGAACGAAGATACTTCATTTTAATCAGAAAATAGTCTCTATCTCTGGTCTCTTTGAGTGAATGAAGATGCTTCATTTTAGTCTGAAAATAGTCTCTGTCTTTTCTCTCCACGAGTGCATCAAGATGTTTTATTTTACTCTGAAAATAATTTCTATCTCTGCTCTCCTTGAGTGAATGAAGATGCTTCATTTTAATCAGAAAATATTCTGTGTCTCTGCTCTGCCTTGTTTCTAGCATCATAATCAACTGTGTATAACCTTATTTCAGTGAAACCCATCACCTCTCGTAGGTTTTAGGCAGAACTGGGTCACTTCCACCATTTTATCATTAAGACCCATAACCGTAACCATAATGTTTTAGTAAAAAGTGGGTCACATCCAGTATTTTATTACCGAGACTAGTGAACCTCCATAGGTTTAGAGAGAACTGACCCATTTCAGGCACTGTATAGGGCCCAAGTCATATGAACAATAAGTTATGAACATTGACTTTGATATCTAGGCCCATGCTTATAAACCTTTAGTCTATAGACTCAAATCTGTAAACATATTATAAGAATATGACATGACCTGGTGCTTGTAAAACGTTTATAGAGTCTAGACTTGACACTCTATAGTAGAGTCTAAGACACTAATGTCATGACAATGCCATACAAACTGTATGCTTGTGATGTCATTAGAGATGGAGTCTGGGCTCTAAACATTTTATAAGCACAGGACCTGGCCTGGTGCTTATAAAACTTTTTAGAGTCTAGACTCGAGACTAATAGAGTCTGAGACACTAATGTCATGACAATGCCATACAAATTGTATGCTTGTGACGTCATTAGAGATGGAGTCTGGACTCTTTAAAGTTTTTATAAGCACAGGCCCTGGTCAAATGGCCCTTGTCCTCTTTATCTCAAAGCTCAATCTCATTTTAGTCATGCATGGTGTGCACCTACTAGATTTCCATTAAGTTTAATAAAGTAAGTGTAGGCTACACTGTAAATCATAGTTACCTATTCCAATGCTATACATACCAGAACAGTTTATTAATCAGAACCCAGTATCTTATTTCCTAATGTCTGCTTGAAACAAGGGCCATAGTCAAACAGCTGTTTATTTCATTTCATTTTAATTTATTATCATGCTTATATCCAATTTAAGTTCAAACACACACCTCAGCTAGTTGGGCTGTCTGACCAGGACAGTAGTTTAGTGGTTAGTGAGAGAGAAATCAATGTAGTGGCCTTCACCCACCCACTGAATCATTAAACTCACTTGGGAATCTGTATGGATAGATACCTGATTTGTTGTCACATGAGAATCAGAGACATTCTATTTGCTTTTGCTTACTTGCTGCTGCTTATAAACTTTAAAACAATATATATTATTATAATTAAAACATAATTAGATTTGTGACCTTTTGCTTTAAAATGTGTGGTTTCTGTAACACATCTGTCCACTCTTTGCTGTTTACCTGAAGCATAGTCATCCAAGTTTTAGTCAGTCTAAACATGTTATTCTAGTTTCAGTCAGTCTAGATATGTCAGTCTAGTTTCAGTCAGTCTAGATATGTCAGTCTAGTTTCAGTCAGTCTAGATATGTCATCCTAGTTTCAGTCAGTCTAGATATGTCAGTCCCATTTAAAAGATGTCTACATATAACAATATAGGCTTTCAGTCATGTTTATTTGCATCAAATGTCACATTTTTAAAATTACCATACATGTAGGTAGGCTCAAAATTGCCGTCGGTGGATTGTTTCACCCATGGCAATTCTTTTAAAAATTACTCTGGGAGAAACTTCTTAAGTTCGAGTCCTGGATTTGTGGTGTGTGGTATCTACATTGTTATTTTATAGGTGATGGATTTGCAGAGTATTTTTTATTATTTAATGCATATAACATCAAAGTTTTATTTGTTTTGGTTGATTGGTGAAAATATACTAAACATATACTGAACACAAAAAGAAATGAGAATATAAATTTCAGTTTCATATCAGCTGTATAAATTTTGTTTTTTTTAAGAAGGAATTAACATATATTGAGATTGAGGAGCATTACAGGGCACAATATTTCACGAGAACCATTGTTCTGTTCATGTGTCGGTTAAGCAACTTTAAAATCACAAGAACCGCCAATCGATTATGTGGTGAACAATTACATTCTAACATTAAAAGTACCATATATCAGTAATGAAAGTGAAAAGCAGTTTGTGTTTTTAAATACATTTGAACCATCAATGTACCACAGAACTGTAGTTCAAATGTTTTAGGATTAGGTAGGACTAACTAGGACTAATTAATCGGTTACAAACACTATATTCACGTATCAAAAACAAATTGGTTTTGGTTACCTAAGTAAAACTCGTTTGAACGGACTTCCGGTTATCTAAGATTATGAAATATTGTCCCCTGCATTACAGGTTGATATACATGTACATACCATTTAACACTTCACACAGCTGAGCATTAGTAATGAAGTAAACCTGTTATAACTACAAACTAATCACATAAGCTTGATTTGTGTTTGTGTGGGGGGGGGTATTCAGTCTAGATTGCATCTTATGTGTGATCCCTTCTGGAATAGTTAAATTCACGTTTTTCTTAAATAGACTGTCCCAAGTTTTCTTCCCTTGTATCATGTTTCTGACTAATAGAGATTTTTTAACAACTAAAGTTAAATTTTTCATTTAGACTATACTTATTATGTGTTTCTGGTCATCTTTGTGCTTGTGGTAGTCCAAACTGGATTTTACCTGCCAGTAATTTGATATCATTATTAAACAGTGAAATGACCTGTCTAAACTGGATCATGTGGGACCTAATGTTTATCCAATGTAGACAAGATCCGGTGTTTTGAAGGTGACCTTTTAGAATTTAGAAAATCTGTGATGTTCAAACTTGGCTAGTTTTGACAGGATTCTTGTTTGTTCAGAGTCCGGTTTAGACAGGTTTCACTGTGTTAGGAAATAAAATGAAGCTGGAGCTACTACAAACATTAGCAGGATAAAAAAAAATACATTGAATATTTATTAGACATTGGTTTTCTAAGCAAGAAAATTTATTTAATGTGTATCGTTAATTTAGCTGTGATCAGATTATATATAAAGTAGTTCGCTTTTTAAGTGTGTTTATTTTATTATTCTGAATTAATTTTTGTATATATATAATAACAATAATATATATATAATAACAATAATGTATATATAATAATAATATAATATTTTATATATAGTGAAACCCCTCTAAACCGGATACCCTTGGACCAAGTAAAAAGTCCAGTTAAAGAGGTATCCAGTTTAGAGAGGTTCTCTTCTAGCTGTACTTATATTTAAAAAAAGGGCTGTGAAAAAATGAAACAGTGAAAGTCATTGTATACGTTTGATCACTTGTACACACTGGCTTGTTCATATATATATATATATATATATATGCATACATTTTAAAAATTTGTTTTACTTTGTTTGACCAGCAGTGAAAGATGGGTTTTTTTAATGTTTGTGATTTAGTGTCATCAACTTTAATTTATTCATCGGGTTGTTAATTTCAGCATGATACGAAATATATTATATTTGCCAAAGCTTTACGGTAATTGGCAAACCTCTTTTTTTTTCTTTTTTTCAACAGATTTTCATAATTACCATATTTGCTATATGCTGGGTTAGTTTATACAGTGTGTTTTTAATTAATAAATATGTTTATAAGCAATATGTGTTCTTTGAAAAAGTAACAGACTAAGTGTGTTTCCATACATATGGCACATAAAGCAAAATTTAATTTAGTACTGATTATATGTACAGTAAAGTTGATGTTAAAGGTGTTTTATCAAAAAATGGAGTTAAAACAAAAGCAAAAAACCCCCAAAACATGGTACTCTAAAACATGCTAAAATATAATATGCTTGTTCTGTTGTAGTTTTTGCAAAACATTGATGAGGATTTGAAACCACAGAAATCCACTGGCTTGTTCAAACTGCAAAGCGTGTGTGCGAACCTGAGGCGGGAGATAGAAAGTCGGAAGAAAACTCAGAGTGGCCATGAACTGGCAGCGTTCCCAAAGGTGGACATAGTCAAACTCTACCCAGCAGCCATGGACCCCAAAGAGGTTAGAGAATATAGTATTACTCCAGCAGGCACTCATAACGGGGAAAGTAAAAATCATAATATTTCACTAAGAAATTATCATGCATTGGTCTAACGAACAATACTATTGGATGATTTGACGCTTAGAAATCAGTGACCTTGTCGGTAACTAAATATGATGTCATCACGATTTGGAAAACACACACAATGACGTCATGTAGTTTAAAGAGTTTGCATTTAATTTTACGGCTGTCTGTTTTTGGTGTTAAATTTACAACAAAATGTCATTTTAATGCAATTAATCTAAGAAATCAATTAATCCAGAATAAAGAGCACTTTTGTCTATAAACGTGATTAAATTACAAAATTATAGCAATACTCAAAACAGTGCATAAAGTCGTTTAAATCATTTCTATACATGTAGCCAACATGCATATGTGTGTCAAAAATAAAGGATTTTAGAGAACAAATAGCTCAGGTAATAAATAGAATAACAAACTCGGCACCAGTTATTATCAAATTTATGTCCCTTGTGAAATAATTTTCATTTGTCACTCGCTAAAGCTTGTTTCAACTGAAAATTATTTCACTCGTGACATAAATTTGATAATAACTGGTAACTCGTTTATTATCCTCCATTTATTACCCATATGGTTAAAAACATCTTGGTTCGTATCAATGTGTTACGTCCCACTAGAACGCCCACTGCAATCTTACTGGAAAGTCAACCTAACAAGATTAGTGATATAAGTTAAAATTGACTATGGGTAATAAATAGGATATTAAATTAGCTTCCATTTCGTATCATGTTTATGTCCCTCGTAAAATAATTTTTTATTTCTCACGCTGAAGCTTATGACAATTGAAAATTACTTCACACGGGACGTAAACATGATAAGAAATGAAAGCTCATTTAATGGCCTATAATTACTGTGTATTACTGTTGTCTTGTTGCAGGCGTAAAGAGGGAGGGGATAATTGATGGCCCTTACCATCCTCCATTTTAAGTGGATTGTTTTAGTGTGATAATTCCACTTTGGCTTGATGTAAAAGAGAAGAAAAAGTACTTTGTAAATAAAAAAAGTTCTGTTTTTATGTACAACTTTTAAAAACATTGATCAAGATATAACTAAAACAGAAATACTTGCTCAGAATAAAGAATTAAGTCTTAAATTATATTTTCTAAAAACGAATTTATTGCACATACATGCATACAAACTAACCGAGACAGATTATCAAAATTTTTTTTTTAATTTGCAATAGATATAGAAGTAATCAGGCTTTCTACCAGAAAATGTTTTGAGGGTATGTAATAAAAACATAGTTGATAATAACTACCCTACTAGGTATACTGAGCGCAAGTAGAAACTTTACAATCATATTTTTTATCGTAAATTATTTTGGAGGAAATCAGTTGAAATTTGCGTTACATAATTGATGATGAAGGTCTTCCCGATGATACTGCACGGACGGGGTGGAGTGAAAACGCACATATTGCCTTTCTGCACGTCTAAAGCGCAAAACCTGACAAACAGGTGCACAGGATCACGTGATCAACACAGTAAACGCGTATGCCTTCAAATCAATTCACACGTGTATTGTTTAACAGGAAAACAGATTAAAATTTCTGGTGACAAATTAGTGACTGAATGTCACGCCTCACAAATGCAGAACGTGAGCGTGCTGTGGGTAGGCTGCACGCAGGACAATCCGTTGCGGCAGTTGCTCGCACACTAGGATGCAGCCGACAGACAATTCATAATCTCAGAACCCGTGTGCAACAGACAGGTGTAGTGGCGGATCATCCGAGGCCAGGACATCCGCGTGTGACGTCACGCCGAGAGGATGGACAAATCAGATTACGTCATCTCCGTAATCGGTTCGAGACGGCTGCATCCACAAGCAGACAATTGTTCAGGGGTCGGGTGTCACAATCCACCATCAGGAATTGACTGCGGACTGCGGACTGCTGGTCTGCGAGCTAGGAGACCATACAAAGGACCCATTTTCACGCCATTTCACCGTCGTCAACGTCTGGAATGGACCCGACGACACGTTAGATGGAATCAGAGACGCTGAAATAACGTTGTCTTTAGTGATGAGTCACATTTCACACTTAGGTTTGCTGATGGCAGGGTACGGGTGTGGCGTAGACCGCAAGAACGCTATGCGCAGTGTTGTGTTCAGGATGTCGACAGATTTGGTGGCGGCAGCAGCGTAATGGCTTGGGGTTCATTTTGTTCCCATGGTCGTTCCCGATTGATTGTCGTCCAGGACAACCTCACTGCCGCACAATACCGTGATCAAGTGTTGACACCGGAACTGCTGCCTTTCATGCAACAACACGGTCCAGGATTGACATTTCAAGAAGATAACGCTACACCCCATACAGCGATCTTGATGCGCAATTTCTTGCGAAATGCCGGTATCAACGTCATGGATTGGCCGTCCCGTTCACCAGACCTGAATCCCATCGAATACATTTGGGATGAATTGGGAAGACGACTGAGACAACAGGTCAACCCACCGCAGACCCTTCAAGCTTTTGGGCAGGCACTGATCAACCAATGGCGACGACTTCCGGTACGGATTTTCAGAGGAGTTCTTCGGTCGATGAGAAGACGTTGTGCAGCTGAGGTGGCTGCGCGAGGCGGTCACATGCGTTATTGACATCAGAACGTGCCACGATCTCATCGATGTGAAAATCGTTTTGGGGGGTCACATGACATCAGGCGGTAATACACAATAAATTGATGCCCACATCGACTTGTGTCAATCTGTATTGCTTCACAAATGATATCGACATCCTTACATAGCAGTTTTATAGTTATGCACCCTGTATTTAATTTGTGCGGTCAAATTTATGCAGTGTAAAGTTTCTACTTGCGCTCAGTATAGTTGTGAACTTAAAATCTTTTGAACTTGGACACTGCATTTCATGTGCTATGACATAGTTCTCTTATTATAATCTTTCTAAAAAACAAAAACATTTTAAAAACTTTATCCATTAATTTCCACGATTTTAGAATGTGTAATTTTACCCTTTAAAGGCATATTGTCACAGACCACTGACCTATTTAATGGTGTAACAAAGTATTACCTGAACAAATATAATTTGATTTGTCCCTAAATGTACTTTATTCAACCATCTACATAACCACCATACTCCATTTATTAATGACATTTTTTAAAAATAATTGAATTATGGCCATGGTCCGTAATTCAAAAACTAAAATTGCCAAGAGGGATGACATGGATTTCACTCCATCATGATTCAGTTAAGGTGATACGATAGCTAGATTTGGTTTCCAACAATTAATGTAATTTTTATTTATTATCCATTTTTAGAGAAATAAGGTCCTTAAATCTGTGACAGTATGCCTTTAAATATACCTTTTCATGTACTATGACATTTTAAACAGCAGTTCTCTGTCTATAATCTTTCTTTAAAAAAAAAGTTTTTAATCGATCATTAATTTCCAAGATTTTAGGCTATGTAATTTTCCCCTCTGGCAGAAACCCTGGTAATTCAATCCTTATAGTGCATGTTCAGTAATTGTTATCACAGTGATATTCATCATTTTGTTCTACAGTGAAACCTCTCAAGACCGGACCCTCTGTAAACTGGAATTCCCTCAAAACCGGATGTCCATTTTTGAAAACCAGGAGAGAACTTAACCTCTCTAAACCAGATCCCTCTTAAAACCGGACATTTGTCTTGATTCCAAGATGGTCTGGTTTAGAGGGGTTTCACTGTAGTTTCTTGGCTATTTGGACAGTGTTGTTTTTGGGGGGGGGGGGGGGGGGGGGGGGGTTCAAACTTTATTTTTTCCCAGTTCCTCACATACAAACACACACAGCCCATGTAGAGTGGTATACATGAGTTGTTCAATACAGTAGCATACATACAAGCAAAGTGAAAGCTAAACCAAAACCCCGTAATAAATAAATGCAGTAAGTACATACATATAATTATATACAATATTATGTACCATTTATAAAATTATGCTACTGGGCCATTTTAACAATAAAAATAATTAACTAGCATACAAAGGGACGTTAACTAACTAACTAAATTGAAATAAATAAAATGAATAAATAAATAAATAAAGTTCTGAGTGCATATGTACAGTAATTGTTACCACAGTGATGTATATATTCCTCATATTGTTCCAGCTGCGTGGCTGTCTGGACAATGGGTAATTCAATAATTGTTATCACCGTGATATATATTCCTCGTATTGTCCTAGCTGCTTGGCTGTCTGGACAATGAGTAATTCAGTAATTGTTATCATAGTGATGTGTATTCCTGTATTGTTCTAGCTGCTTGGCTGTCTGGACAATGGGTAATTCAGTAATTGTTATCACAGTGATATATATTCCTCGTATTGTTCTAGCTGCTTGGCTGTCTGGACAATGGGTAATTCAGTAATTGTTATCAGTGATGTATCTATTCCTCGTATTGTTCAAGCTGCTTGGCTGTCTGAACAATGGGTAATTCAGTAATTGTTACCACAGTGATGTATATATTCCTCGTATTGTTCTAGCTGCGTGGCTGTCTGGACAATGGGTAATTCAGTAATTGTTATCACAGTGATGTATATATTCCTCATATTGTTCTAGCTGCTTGGCTGTCTGGACAATGGTTTGTGGCACGGCGGCCTGCTCACGAAGATCGTCCAGGACTCGTACTTCTTGGCTGTGGCGACGAAGATCTACTTTGAGAACCTGCGGGTCAACGACAAGGCGAAGAAACAGCTGGCCGAGTTGCCGTCCATCCTGCTCCGGTGGATCATCCTGGATGGTGACCTCGACCCTGCCTGGACCGAGGGGATAAAGTCCATGCTGGACGACGAGAAGAAGCTCACTCTAGCCAATGGAGAGAGAATTGTGGTCAGAGGTAGCCGATTACATGTACTTTCTTTCTTCTTTTTATTTATTTTCGTGCTTATATCCAATTAAGGTTCATCTCAATTATGAATAAAATTTGGTATCTGGGAAGAAAAAAAAAGAAGAAAAAAAAAAAAGGTTCAAGTGTGCTGTCCTGGGCACACACCTCGGCTATCTGGGCTGTCTGTTAGTTAGTGGGTTAGTTGTTGGTTGGTTAGTGGTTAGTGAGAGAGAAGAGGGTGTAGTGGTCTTACACCTACCCATTGAGTCATTAAAACTCGCTCTGGGTGGGAGCCGGTACCGGGCTGTGAACCCTGTTCCTACCAGCCTTATGTCTGATGGCTTAACCATGACACCACCGAGGTCGGTCATATGTACTGAATCAGGGGTAGTTGGGAAGACAATTGGAATTCAATATTTGAACAAACATTCTCTGCATTAGGTTGACTGGGGTTGGGTCTACATGTAGTTCAATTAGTAAAGTGCTCACTTGAAAAACTAGAGCACACTGATTTATTAATCATCGGCTATTGCATGTCAAACATTTGATAATTCTGAAATAAGTCTTAGAGAGAAAACCTGCTATATTTTCCCATTAGTAGCAAGAGATCTTTTATATACACCATCCCACAGACAGAATAGCACATACTATAGCCTTTGATATACCAGTCGTGGTGCACTGGCTGGGACGTGAAATAGTTCAATGGGCCTACCGACAGGGATCGATCCTAGACCGACTGCGCATCAATCGGGAAGACAATTGGACTTCTTATCCTAAACATTTGAATAAATATTCTCTCCTGTGGATCTGGCTCAGTTGATAGAGCGCACACTTGAGGTGTTTGTGTTGAAGGATCAAATCCCGTCAGTGGACCTATTCTCTGATTGGGCTTTATCCCCTATCAACTAGTGCCCCACAACTGGTATATCAGAGACTGAGGTATGTGCTGTCCTGTCTGTAAGAAAGTGCATATTAAAGATCCCTTTCTGCTAATAGAAAGATGTATCATCTATGACTGTATGTCAGAATGACCAAATACTTGACATCCAATAGCCGATGATTAATAAATCAGTGTTCACTAGTGGCGTCATTAAACAAAACAGACATTAGTTTGGCTTTGGGGATTTTTTGTAGGCTGGACTGGATTCTTTGTCCATGTCTAATCAAAAGAGAAAGAATTGTTGTTAGAGGTAGCGTATCACATTTGTTAAAAACGGGTACACTGATAGAATTCTGGGATGGAAATGGGCTTCTTGACCTCAAGAACTAAGTACTGAATCTGGTTTAATCCGTTAATTCAAGTATGTTATAAGGAAGGAAAACTCTATTAACGTGCCCATATCCAGTGGAGATTCAGGCACGTCCATCCTGGGCACGAGTTCTGATTTGCGCTAAGTCTCCTGTCCTGTCCTATACATGTACATAGTATATCACTACCAGGTATATATGTTATACATGTAGCTCATGTTGTCACACAAGAAAAGTACAATTTTATCACTTGTGGGCAGCGGGTTGTTGATGGAGTTTTGCATTTGTTCTAGGTGGTTTTGAAGCAGCCATTTTGTCTCACCTGTAAGAGAACTAGGTATTACTTTTCTGATGGTGGCAGCGACGGCGTCAACCATTATGTTAAAGTATAACGTTAATGTTTCACATTTAGATCAGTTTCTCACAATCTATAAGTCCTAGGTCAATGAAACTTGGTTTGTAGTTGAACCTGTGGATGTTCATCACACTTCAATGAAACTTGGTTTGTAGTTGAACCTGTGGATGTTCATCACACTTCAATGAAACTTGGTTTGTAGTTGAACCTGTGGATGTTCATCACACTTCAATGAAACTTGGTTTGTAGTTGAACCTGTGGATGTTCATCACACTTCAATGAAACTTGGTTTGTAGTTGCACCTGTGGATGTTCATCACACTTCAATGAAACTTGGTTTGTAGTTGCACCTGTGGATGTTCATCACACTTCAATGAAACTTGGTTTGTAGTTGCACCTGTGGATGTTCATCACACTTCAATGAAACTTGGTTTGTAGTTGAACCTGTGGATGTTCATCACAGTGCACTGAAAACGTTTATGGTAGCCAAGACATTTAATTCTTCAGAATTTCTTGTTGGTGTGAATTAGAATTTTTAATGAAGTTTGTTTTGTTTAACGACACCACTAGAATACGTTAATTAATTAATCATCAGGTATTGGATGTCAAACATTTGGTAAATCTGACTTGTAGTCATCAAAGAAAACCTGTTACATTTTTTCCATTATCAACATTGGATCTTTTTTAAGTGCACTTTCCCTCAGACAGGAAAGCACATACCACAGCCTTTGACCAATTGTGGTGCACTGGTTGGAATGAGAAAAAACCCAGTTCAATGTATCCATTGAGGTGGTTTGATCCTCCCTCTGTGTGTCTCTTAATATATATATATATATATATATATATATATATATATATATCTCTCTCTCTCTCTCTCTCTCTCTCTCTCTCTCTCTCTCTCTCTCTCTCTCTCTCTCTCTCTCTCTCTCTCTCTCTCTCTCTCTCTCTTTCTCTTTCTAATTCTCTGTTTCTTGCAAGCACCTCAGGTGAGTACTCAACTGACTGAGCTAAATTCCGGTCCAATTTTTTAATGGAGACTTTATCTTGTTTTCAGAAAATACAACATTTATATTTGAGACTGCATGTTTGAGCAACGCATCCCCCAGCTCCGTGTCTCAGTGTCAGGTGATCCACTGTGGACAGAACACAGTGAACTGGACTTCACTCTTCTACACATGGAAGCAGACGGCAAAAACAAGATGGATCCTCACCACAGTGAGGTACGAATTAAGAGAAGGAAGGAAATGTTTTATTTAACAACGCACTCATCACATTTTATTTACGGTTATATGGCGTCAGACATATGGTTATGGACCACACAGATATTGAGAGAGGAAACCCGCTGTTGCCACTTCATGGGCTACTCTTTTTCAATTAGCAGCAAGGGACAGGGTAGTACATACCACGGGCTTTGATATACCAGTCATGATGGACTGGCTGGAATGAGAAATAGCCCAATGGGTCCACCAACGGGGATCGATCCCAGACCGACCGTGCATCGAGCGAGTGCTTTACCACTGGGCTACGTCCCGCCCTGAATTAGAGAATACTCAACTTGCTACTCAGCAATACCATTTATCTTGCACGAGTGAGGAAGGACAACATCAATTCATGAGTGCAAGGTAAATGGTATTGCTGAGTAGCGAGTTGGGTATTCTGTTTAGTACACATTATCGATCTTTATCATTTTATGGAAGATTTTTTTCAAACAATACTGTTGTTGAAAACAAGTGTGCAAGTTGAGAACAAGAGACACTGCTGCATCATAGCTATAATGTACATAGCGCTGATGACATAAGTTAGTTGTTGACATGACCACCATCATGAACAACCCCATTAAATGGATAAAAAAAATAGTTATGGTTGTTTGTTGTGATGTCAGAGTCTATAGTGAACCAATGATTATGACGTCAAAATGTACCTATAGTTCGTCCCACAGGGAATGCCTGTTTTTCATAACTATGGAATTTGCTAGAAGTTATTTATTTCTGAGACAATTGATTTGTAAATTGCACACAAAAATAGTAAACAACAAATTTTTTATTTCCAAAACACTTACTTTTTTCCTTACGTCAAACCAAACTGAAATTATTTACAAATATTTTTTTTTATACAATGATGGGATGGGATGGACTGTAGGTGAAGAAATGTTGCTAGGGAAAGAATTTTTCTTTCCCCATTTCTCTCTGTCCATATGGTTAATAATTCAGGTTTCTATTTATTCTTTCAGTTGATTTCAGGAATGCCAGGACTCGAAATAAGAAGTACAATATGCCATTATTAACTTATTTTGATACTTGTAAAAATGCTGAGGTGTCTCGTTTATTCATACTTTTTTCTCTCTTTCAATAATATTTATTTCTGTTCATATATTAAATTGCAAAACTATATTACTGTCGTGATATGTATGTATAACTTGTACCTAATACATCAAATGTTTTTTTTTTTAAAAAGCAATAAAATATGTTTCAATCAATTAAACAAGTCCTTCCATCATTTCATTTTCATTTTAATTTATTTTTGTGCTTATATTCAATTAAGTTTCAAGCACACTGTCCTGGGCACACACCTCAGCTGTCTGGCCTGTCTGTCCAGGACAGTGTGTCAATTGTTAATTGTTAGTGGTTAGTGAGAGACAAGATGGTGTAGTGGTCTTACACCTACCCACTGAGTCGTTAAAACTCACTCTGGGTGGGAGCCAGTCCCAGGCTGCGAACTCTGTACCTACCACCCTTATGTCCGATGGCTTAACCACGACACCACCAAGGCTGGTGTCCTTCCGTCACTGACTGACAAAATGTATGATCTTTGTTTTTTCAGCATCAAGATTCTGGAGAATCTGGTTGAAGAGGTGTTTCCATCGACACTCAAGTTCCTCAAGTCAGAGTGCTGTTCCGCACTGCTCACTGATGTCGGCATGGCAACAGCACAGGCCAATGAGGTGGCATCTGGGGTGCAGGAAGTGACAGCGTTCTTGAAAATATTCACAACTCTTCTGGACAAATACCTGTTGAGAGAGGACATTGAGAAGAAATTGAAGTTTGATATGTTAGATGATTCCGGTAAAATGTTTGCTGATTTTTAGAAGAAGAGAAAATATGTCTGTACAGATCCTTTTTTGTTAATTTTACAAGATCGTTTTGCTTTTTAAATATTCATGCCTGCAGGTTAGCTGCCAACTTCATATTTGATGGATGTGTTGTATGCATAAAAATGTAGTAAATTAATTAACTTTTTATACGCCCATCTATGATGGGTCATATTATGGTATGGCATTGTATGTCCGTGTGTTAACTTTATTTTGTCCAGACCATATCTTGCATACAGATGCATACAGGACCATCAAACCTCACATGTAGGAACAACTTGGTATGGCGGTGTGTCACATACTATTACTAGGTCACTAATATAAATGTGTCACCAGAGTACCCATGCATGCTAAACAAGATTTTCATTTTCAATAAAGAACAATAACTTCATTTATCAGAAAGCACCTTTTCCAATGGATACAGTATCATCAGTAGTTGGTCCAAAACAAACTGTTCGTTCATCTCATTGAAAAAATTTCACTTAATTAGAACTGAATCATACTCATAACATATTGATTAATATCTATGGTTTTCCATCAAACGTCTGATGGGCATATCATGTACCTGACCAGTATACTCTTGTTCTATCAGCATTTGTATAAAAATGGGGTGGAATATAGCTCAGTTGGTAGAGCAGTCTCATCTGGTGCTTGGGTTGTAGGATCAAACCTCAGTGGACCCATTTGGTTTTTTCCAGTCCCAACCAGTGTGCCCCATAACTGGTATATCAAAGGCTATGGTATCTGCTAATGGGAAAATGTAGTGGGTTTTCTCAAGGACTCTATATCACAATAATCAAATGTTAGACATCCAATAGCGATGATTAATTTGCTTTATTGGTATCATTAAAAAAAAAAAACTTTTATCTGCCATCTTTTATTCTGCTCACACCACCTCCAGGTTGGGAATTGTCAGAATCCAGTCGGAACTGAATTTTGTGTCACGTATTTGGGATTCCGATTACCGGTATTCCATTTTCTAGACTGCCAAACAAGCATGCCTTAGGTAATAGTTCTGGAGCACCAAGGGCACCCACCTGATCATGAATTAGTTTTTTCATTGCTGTGGTTAGGCAATTGGTTCAGTATACAATAATTTACAGAATAGTTTACAATATACAAGAACATAATATAAATATTTATTCTGCAACCACTGTTTCTATTGACAGATTATGATGACCAATTAAAGCAAAGTCATAAACGTATACTAGCAGATTATGACTTTTGACGTCACTCGTATGACGTCACACGCATAGCTACCTTACAAAATTTAACCTCTAGGTATCGTACAATGTGGCAGAAATAACAGAAATAATAGCTTTTCCCCATAATTTTTATGGTCTGCAGGATAAAAATAATAACTAGTTACTGACATCGGATATCTGCTTTATCCTGTTCAGGCCAAATGAGAAATTTCCCATTCTTACCTTCACAGGATAAAGCAGATATCCGCGACGTCATTAACTAGTTATTCTCTATATAAATACATACACTAACTGCTAGCAAATAGTGGAACTATTATATCTAAGTGCTAGTTTCACATACTTTATACAATTCATAAGAATGTGTGTGTTGTTAGAAGTTTGTTTTGTTTAACGACACTACTAGAGCAAATTGATTTATTAATCATCGGCTATTGGATGTCAAACATGTGGTAATTTTGATACAGTCATAGAGAGGTAACCCGCTACATTTTTTTTACGGTTATATGGCATCAGACATATGGTTAAGGACCACACATATATTGAGAGAGGAAACCTGCTGTCGCCTCTTCATGGGCTACTCTTTTCGATTAGCAGAAAGGGATCTTTTATATGCACCATCCCACAGACAGGATAGCACATACCACAGCCTTTGATATACCAGTCGTGGTGCAATCGCTGTGACGAGAAATAGCCCAATGGGCCCACCAACAGGGATCGATCCTAGACCGACCATGCATCAAGCGAGCACTTTACCACTGGGCTACGTCCTGACCCTGTATTGTTAGAGGTCAATAATTTAGTAAATTTTATAACATTTTGCCATATTCTGATGCTTAGGAATGTATATACTTCGAAAGTCAGTGTACGCTGTAAAAACAAACATAAAATACAACTCATCTTCAAAACAATAATTGTTACCACACATATTTTATTTTCTGACAAAGATTCACGTCTTTTTTCTAACATTAGATAGCGAGTCATCTCACAAATTTTATATCTTTATTTGACACCCATCAGTTGATGCTTTTGTTCATACGTGACCGTTGTTATATATTCATCTGTTCTGTGACCTCTAGACAAAGTGAACAACTCTTAAGAGTTCCTCCAATGGATTGAGAGCACCATCCCGTCAGATCACAAGTCGTCTCACAAATTTTACATCTTTATTTGACACCCATTAGTTGATGCTTTTATTCATACGTGACCGTTGTTATATATTCATCTGTTCTGTGACCTCAAGACAAAGTGAACGACTCTAAGAGTTCCTCCGATGGACTGAGAGCACCATCCCATCAGATTGCAAGTCATCTTTATTTGACACTGATTAGTTAATGTTTTTGTTCATACGTGACTGTCGTTATTTCTAGACAAAGTGAATGAGTCTAAGAGTTCCTCCGATGGACTGAGAGCACCATCCCATCAGATTGCAAGTCATCTTTATTTGACACTGATTAGTTAATGTTTTTGTTCATACGTGACTGTCATTATTTCTAGACAAAGTGAACGACTCTAAGAGTTCCTCCAGTGGACTGAGAGTGCCATCCCATCAGATCGCGAGTCATCTTTATTTGACACTGATTAGTTAATGTTTTTGTTCATACGTGACTGTCGTTATTTCTAGACAAAGTGAACGAGTCTAAGAGTTCCTCCGATGGACTGAGAGCACCATCCCATCAGATTGCAAGTCATCTTTATTTGACACTGATTAGTTAATGTTTTTGTTCATACGTGACTGTCATTATTTCTAGACAAAGTGAACGACTCTAAGAGTTCCTCCAGTGGACTGAGAGTGCCATCCCATCAGATCGCGAGTCATCTTTATTTGACACTGATTAGTTAATGTTTTTGTTCATACGTGACTGTCGTTATTTCTAGACAAAGTGAACGAGTCTAAGAGTTCCTCCGGTGGACTGAGAGCACCATCCCATCAGATTGCAAGTCATCTTTATTTGACACTGATTAGTTAATGTTTTTGTTCATACGTGACTGTCGTTATTTCTAGACAAAGTGAACGAGTCTAAGAGTTCCTCCGGTGGACTGAGAGCACCATCCCGTCAGATTGCGAGTCGTCTCACTGGAAGCACAAACATCGAGGCGGTGATTCCTAACTACCTGAGTCTAATCAAGGGCATGTTCGCGTTCTCCTACATCTGGGCATTCGGAGGATACCTGCATGACAAGTAAACTGTGCTCTTGTTTTCTTAGGTCACCACCAGTTAAAACTGGAGGGAACTATAGGTGGCATCTCCATCCTTTTGTCTGTCTGGCTGTCTGCCTGTTCCACATATAGTTTTAAAAAATATATATATAATAATAACAATGCCTGTTACAGATCAAGTTTGACTTTCATGGCAATTTACTCATTTTTCACAAACTTATGGCCCTTGAAGTTAGGCGATACGAAAATATGTTTTCCGGACTTTTGTTTTTTCATTGCCTCAGAATATTGAGCTGAAATTCTGTGTATAGCTTTATCATGTTCTCTTACAGATCAAGCTTAACTTTCATGGTGATTTAACCATTTTTCATAAAGTTATGGTCCTTGAATTTACGAGGTACAAAAATTTCAATTTTGGGACCACTGGCCTGTTAACTAACTGTCCTGGACAGGCAGCCCAAAGAGCTGAGGTGTGTGCCCAGGACAGCATTCTTGAACCTTAATTGGATATAACAGTTCAGAGTTGAACTAAGGAGGTTCGAATTTTGTTTTTCATAATGTCTTAAGATATTGAGCTGAAAATTGGTGTATAACTTTATCTTATACTGTTACAGATCAAGTTTGACTTTCATACCAATTTATCCTTTTGCCCCTTGAACTTAGGAACTTTGTTGGGCCCGTTAGGGGTCATGTTTTGCCTTAAGGGGTGTTCTCATTATGTACTGTGAGATTACCTAAATTGGAACAACTTGAAAAGTCTTATACGTTTTTGTAGGGCCGACAAATCGCATGCAACAAGACTGCATGAGAAAGAAATGTTTTATTTAACGATGCACTCAACACATTTTATTTACGGTTATATGGCATCAGACATATGGTTAAGGACCACACATATATTGAGAGAGGAAACCTGCTGTCGCCTCTTCATGGGCTACTCTTTTCGATTAGCAGAAAGGGATTTTTTATGTGCACCATCCCACAGACAGGGTAGTACATACCACAGCCTTTTATATACCAGTCGTGGTGCACTGGCTGGAACAAGAAATAGGAGATACCACGTAATGATAACGTCACTTTAGCAGTACTCTCAGAATGAATGTTTTTCTTTACAGATATAAAGAGAGGTTTTCCAAGTTTGCCCACGATGTGCTGTACCGTGCTAGCCACCCGATTCGACTGCCGACGTGGGGCTGTGTGTTCGACTACTACATGGATGAGTCGACCGGATCGTTCGTCAGGTGGGGTGAGAAGGCCTTGATGAAGACACTCCACAGCTTTATAATCACACCAGATGTAAGTACAGTGTAACCCCTCTAGACCGGACACCCATGGGACCAAGTAAAATGTCCTGTTCTGATGGAAGTTCGCTTTAGAGAGGTTGTGTTAAGGGACCGTGAAAAATTTCCAATTTTGAGGGTATTCCAATTTACAAAGGGTCCTGTTTGAGGGTATTCCAATTTACAGAGGGTCCTGTTTTGAGGGTATTCCAGTTTACAGAGGGTCCTGTTTTGAGGGTATTCCAGTTTACAGAGGGTCCTGTTTTGAGGGTATTCCAGTTTACAGAGGGTCCTGTTTTGAGGGGGTCCTGTTTTGAGAGGCTTCACTGTAGTACAGATTTTAAGGCTTTTTAAAAGTTCAGTACCAATTTCCTCTTTTCTATGGGGTGGTAGTTAAAAGCCACAAATAAACTATAGTTATGTGTGTATTCTGAATGTTACAGGTTTTGTGGTATGATCGTGTAATGTGTAGGTCCTCTCTGCAATGTGCATATTTCTGTGATGTCTATCAAATAAATTCAAACAGATGTACAAGTAAATGTTCCAAGTTCAACATCTTAACAGTCAAATTTATTATCAAATTAGCTGTCACAATAAGCTATCAGTTCCGGAAAATGACGGCAATATTTCACAATTGAGCAAAAAACTCAATTGAGCAAAAAACTTCTCACAAAATAAAAAACAAAAACTAAAGCGGCCATTATCATGGTTAATCTCAATCATTGTTGTTGTATTATTATTTCTGGTCAGTGCTGAGTGCAGAATGGCGGGAAATATGAAATGAGTGAATGTACTGTATGCAGTATACAGCTTGCCTGGGCTGCTGGTTAAACAGGGACTTTACAATTACTATTTATTATCCATATGGTTCAACATAACTGAGTTAATAATAATCATACGAAGCACACGTGTAATAACAAGTGTAATGATGTGATTTTGGAAAGCGACGTCATACCATGACGTTACTTCTCCAGTCCTAGCTCAGACTGTGCATTTGAAATATGACGTCATTTCGTTGTTTCCTAGTTGTGGCTGAAACATTTTGAGTTGGGTCTTGTTATTCATAAAGACAACAACAATAATAACATGGATAATAAAGAAATTATTACACTCGCGTGTGAGTTGTACTGATTTGACAAAACTCGCGTCAGGATTCATGTATTACCCTCACTCTCGCTCGGGCAATACAAAAATCCTGACACTCGTTTCATAAAATCAATACGACACACAAGCTCGAATAATAATCTCTATGTATGGGATATTTAATAACCACTGCATCAGTTGTTTTTTAATACTTTATTTCTTTCTTTTGTTACCATACTGTTTTGTGTGTAACATACACTGCATACTGTTTTCTTTGACAGGTGGAGCGGTACATGTTTCTGGTCGACCTGCTTCTTGGCAGCAGACATCCTGTGTTGCTTAGCGGCATCCCTGGAGTAGGCAAGACAAGTCTTATAGAGGTGAGTCCATCAACTCTGCATCCATAACCAGCCTCCATTTTAAGCAATTTTGTTGTCAAATATATTAATCTGGTTTGATGTGAAAAGGAAAATATTTTGGAAGTTACCAAAGGTTCTCTTTTTGTATGCAGTTTGAGACAGTAATGTGACATCATAGTCATGAATTAAATTTCGTCAATATATAAAATAAAGGGAAGGGATTTAGCTGAATCAGTAGAGCCTGAGGTCGGAGGATCGAACCTCCTTCGTGGACCCATTCTCGGATTGGTTTTATTTTCCATCTCAATCGACAATAAATTCATGCATTTGAAATTATTTTAGAGTGTTACAGAGATATTCATATTGAAAAAAATCAAAATAATTTATTTCTTCTATAGAGAGAGAGAGAGAGAGAGAGAGAGAGAGAGAGAGAGAGAGAGAGAGAGAGAGAGAGAGAGAGAGAGAGAGAGAGAGAGAGATATTGAGATTTATATATATATATATCATCAAGTATTCATATTCAAAGCATGAAAATCTAAGTAATTTGTAATCTAAATCATGCAAAACTATCTTTTATTTTCTGAAAAAGTTGGCTACAAACTCAGGATATTCCCTTTAACTGATTGTAATAATTTGACATTGGTCACACAGCACATGGTGTTGCCGAGACACCAGTCGACGACGGTGCGCATGTCTCGCGGAATGACGGCGGCCATCTTCCAGAACACGCTGATTGGTCACATCATGGAGCTGAAGAACAAGTCAATGACGGCCGTGGCACCAGGGGTCGCTGTCGCACCGAGTGCAGCCAAGCAGAACCATTTGTTTTTCATTGATGACCTCAACATGGCTGCAAAAGTTGGGAGTAAGCATGCACAACATCCATTGCTATCCAATAGAACATGGTTTAAATGGAAGATAACAAAGTGTAATACTAAACAGTTCTTTGTTTTCAAAAAATATATAAGCATGAAAAATTGCAACCCCCCCTCAAAATAACTGGAGTCTGAGGCGAAATTTGGTTTGGTTTTCAAAGTTGGAATGGGATATTTTGCACCTCTTGAATTTGCACTCTTCAAAAATAAACGTCGCTAAATTATCATGGTGTTTTTTTTTTTGCTTGTGTTTTCCAGTTAAATAAGAATTAAAAAATGACAAACAGATTTTATATAATTACAAAGACAGGAGCTTGTGCAAAGGGTGGGTTATGGCAGTCGAACCATCCCTTTGATCAAGCAAATTTTCTTCTTGGTTTTTTTTCAATACTTTTCTGGGGAAGCATGTCTTAACCACTCATAAATTTCGCTAGCCACAGTTTAGCCACTCACCCTCTTCTAAAATGTATGCACAAGTGCCTGGACACACCGTATTTAGTTAAAATACACAGAAATCAGTTTCTAGCGTCCTTTCCATGACCTGTTTTACGTAATGACGTCCCAGCTGGTGTAATGACGTCATTTTCTGAGGTTTATCGAAGGATAACATTCAATTTTTCTTTGACGTCGTTCAGTCAGAATTGAAGAAATCGTATTAAAGCGGAAAGTTTGTAATTATACTTAAATAATATTCAGGTCGCACACAAATGATATTTTTGCAAACAACTTTTCAAATATGATGTTTTAACTCTCTGAGTGTCATGACTGTGTATTTGATAATTGCAGACAACCAACCTCCCCTGGAAGTACTGAGACAGATTCTGTCTGAAGGGAAGTGTTACGACAAACAGAGACAGAACATTCAGCATATGGGCGAGGCTCAGTTTCTAGCTGCCTGTACACTGCCGAGTTCACCAGGTATGCTTTTCATTCTCCACTAATATGTAACAAATTGTTACGTTATTATTAATGTATATAAGTCTGACTAAGCATTGTCATAGCTATGAAGAGGTAGTGTTTTTAGTGAAGATCATACTTTTCAGAGTTTACATATCAATAAGATTATAATTACATAGCTGGATCCTAAGGAATATTAACTATTGGGTGAATTTGGTCACAAAATTTGCCAATTTCAACTTTAATTTGCATTTAGTAATTTGGCAAATGATATATTAATTATGATTGAATATTTTTTACAGTACGTTATTTTAAAAAAAAATAATTGTTTTTTGATAGAGTTTTTAACAAAATATATAATTATTATTTTCATGTTTCTGTTACAGGCTTTGGTCTTGGAAAAGCTTGTCACGTGATGTCATCGCGACTAACTCGCCAGTTCATCAACCTCACAGTATTTACTCCTGGAAGTGATACATTGTTGAGCCTCTACTCTCGGCCATTGCTGTCGTGGCTGGAAGAATTTCCTACATTTTCTGTAGAGCACCATTATGAGTTTGCACAGGTATGTGAGACAGCATTAGTTTTGTGGCTTTTTATTTTACTCCGAAACTTGTAATTTTGTCATGAATATTCAAGTTGTCAATTTGTACAGATCTATTTGTGAGTAGACATTTGTTCTATTTATTGGTTGTTTACTTCCGGCAATTTTATTATTATATAATAATAATAATAATAATAAAACTTTTTTTTTTCTTTTTTTTTCTGCCAAGCAGATAAGATACAGTAACATTTTGGCAAATGTTCTGTAGGATGGGAATGCACACATTTTTATAAAATTGGTCGAGCAGATAAGCAGTGGGTGTGTTGGAGCTCTACCAGGCTGTGAGTAGGAAGCCGAGACCGACCCCAGCCCATGCACACTACATCTTTTATAGCTATAGTTTAAAGTGTGCTGAGGTTTTCTCAGTTAACCATTTCTTTCCATGTGTTACAGGCGATGACAGTGGGTGTGTTGGAGTTATACCAATAGAAAGCTGAGACCTACTCCAGCCCATGTCCACTACATCTTCTGTAGCTGTGGTTTAAAATGTGCTGCTGTGTTGTTAACTAACTATTTCTTTCCATATGTTACAGGCGATGACAGTGGGTGTGTTGGAGCTCTACCAGGCTGTGAGTAGGAAGCTGAGACCGACCCCAGCCCACGCTCACTACATCTTCTCTCTCCACGACATCGCTCACGTCATCCATGGCCTCATGCTGATGTCACCCCGCGCTCACTTCAAGAAAAACAAATTCAAGAAGAAAAAGATTGAGAAGACGGACCCCAGTAAGTTATTTTTCAATGCAGCAGTGTCATAATATATGGAGGATAATAAAGTAGTTACCTGTTCTAATTAAGTTTATTCTCCAGTGAAATATAGACCGGCCTCGGTGGCGTCATGGTTAGGCCATTGGTCTACAGACTGGTAGGTACTGGGTTCGGATCCCAGTCGAGGCATGGGATTTTTAATCCAGATACCGACTCCAAACCCTGAGTGAGTGCTCCGCAAGGCTCAATGGGTAGGTGTAAACCACTTGCACCGACCAGTGCTCCATAACTGGTTCAACAAAGGCCATGGTTTGTGCTATCCTGCCTGTGGGAAGCGCAAATAAAAGATCCCTTGCTGCTAATCGGAAAGAGTAGCCCATGTAGTGGCGACAGCGGGTTTCCTCTCAAAATCTGTGTGGTTCTTAACCATATGTCTGACGCCATATAACCGTAAATAAAATGTGTTGAGTGCGTCGTTAAATAAAACATTTCTTTCTTTCTTTCTCCAATGAAATAATGCTACTGTCAAAGACTTTAAGAATAATTTCTTGCACAGAAAAAAATTATTAATGGGTATTCACAGGGTCTCTGAATACAGTGGACTGTCTAAACCGGATTCTGTGTAATCCGGATCACTGCGTAAACCGGTCCATTTCTAAAGCCCCGTTCAGCTACCGTTTATCTCTTAGGTATAAATCTCTGCCTAATCCGTATTCTGTCTACTATGGACTCCGGATAAAAAATCAAGAACAAAAGAACCATTCATGTATTAATTACCTCTGTCTACACCGGACTGGGATTTGACTGAACGACGGGCTGCTTAATTAGTTAAACAATGATCGTCATTTGCCAAGTAATCAGGACGCAGTCGCAAGATCAAATACAAAATGTAATCGCACTTGTGTGAAGTTTACTCTTATTGTAGTGGGCCTTAGATCAATCGGATTAATATTAGTGTGTGTGTTGATACCTAACTGATTTCACTCTTATGAATTCGGCGAGTTTTACTGGTCAACCTAACGCATGTCTAAATATGTGCGAGTCGCTCGTATATTTTGTGTTGTCTTATTTCATTTATAATGACGGAGTGACCCAAAAAACGGCAACGTATCGAACTTTTGTTAGAAACTAAAGTCAAATTAATACAAAAATTAGTCAAAACAGAAAGATTTAGCACAAATTTTTTAATTCATACGTACGAATAAATAATATTTTAGGAAATAAAATGAAATTTAACCTAGTACAAATATTAGAACGACCAGGAACACGTTTAATATGCAGCCACTAATATTTTATGCAGAAAAATATATTTTATACGTAATTAATCGTTAAAAAATCTCTGTTAGTCTATAACGTCTTAAAACTTGCAGCAAACTTAGGAATGTCCCTTTAAGTATATTTTTTATGTCTGTGAAATAATCGATTGCAAGTCTGGGTGTGTTTCCCAACCATCCATGGGTTCAAATGTCATTGTTGATCGCGAGTTGTCGATCATTCAAGAACCATAACTCTGGATGAACTCTGTCTAAACCGGTCCTCTATGTAAACCGGACTATTTCGACAGTACGAAGTGAGTCCGGTTTAGACAGAATCCACTGTATATATTTTTTTTTTAAACTTATGTAGGGAAATATTCAGTTAAAATTAAAAACCAACAAATATGGCCATGAGTGTTTTGAATTGTACAAGTGGATAAACAAAACAAAAGATGGTAATGACACTCATGCAAAACCAAAAGTCGAAATCTTCTAGGTTTACTCAGCATCTGATCAAATTTGTAACTTATAAACTTTGTGCACTGAATGGTTTGAACAGGTCACATGTTATAATCTACTTTTCATTTCACAGTCTATGCAATTGCAAAAAACAACCCACCCAATCTGTTCTACAAATGATTGCATTGTATTAAGCCGCCATCTGTCTTAAAAGGTCACAGTTTGATACTTTCTTGGCTGACTGTTTAAAACAAATTTTACTGTATTAGGAATCCAATTTATATACATTTGATTATCACTTTTACATTAAAAAAAGACAAAAAGGCAAGAATATTTTACTGATATATGCAACCACTTGAACATGACATAAACATTTAAAAGATTGTTTTGTATCATTCCATGATAACCATTTCCACATTTGTATTTGTAGAGAAACAGAAAGGTAAAAAGGATTCAACAGGTCAAGATGCTGTTGTGATAGATGGCGATGATGAGGTGGCAATGTCGTCTGATGGTGCTGACAGGCCGACGAACACATGTGCCCCGATGATGAGGGTCATAGGTCAGCTCTGGTGTCACGAGTGTTTCCGCACCTTCTCCGATCGGCTTATTTCAGCCGAAGGTTTGTACTCTAGTCATGCATTTAAATCAAACAGGGGACGGGACATAGCCCAGTGGTAAGCACTTGCTTGATGCACGGTCCGTTTGGGATCGATCCCCGTCAGTGGGCCTATTAGGCTATTTCTCGTTCCAGCCAGTGCACTACAACTGGTATATCAAAGGCCGTGGTATGTGCTATCCTGTCTTTGGGATGGTGCATATAAAAGATCCCTTGCTACTAATGGAAAAATGTAGCAGTTTTCTTCTCTAAGACTTATATGTCAAAATTACTAAATGTTTGACATCCAATAGCCTATGATTAATAAATCAATGTGCTCTAGTGGTGTAGTTAAACAAAACAAACTTTTTTCGTGTTTTTTTTACAGCAAACACTTTAAGAATTACAATTTTTGGGGGTAATTAAATGCCATGCATTTATTTTGGAAGCATTTTTTTTCTTAAACATGGACAAAATATAAAGTGCACATTATGCAAAGTGTAAATTATTAAATATACAGTAAAACTCCTCCAAACCGGACACCCATGAACCAAGTAAAAAGTCTGGTTTTAAGGGTATCCAGTTTAGACAGGTTCTATTCTGTATCTAAAAAAAAAGGCACAAGGGAATTCCAGTTTATAGAGGGTCCGGTTTTGAGGGGTTTAACTCAACATGGTTGTCCAGGAAAGTTACTCGTGAGTGATCAGAATCAATACCTTTTGTTAATTTGATCCTGTAGAAAAATATAGAAAAAGCCATTTCGTCTCTCTCTATTTATTTGTTGTCTTGCCTTTATGAAGTAAAAAAAAACACGAGAGAGATAGGTATTACTTTAACAATGGTAATGCTCGGCGAAGGCGTAAACATTTGTGTTTAGCTCAGTGTTAAATTTTATGTTCAGCTCTATTTCTCACAAACTACAAGTCATAGATTAAAGATACTTGGTTTATAGTTGCACCTATGGTTGTTCCACACACTGCATTAATTAAATTAAACAGGTTTTTGAGGGGTTTTTTTTCATTAATTTATTTATTTTAACATGCAATGAGATGAATGTGTATGAATGAATCTATTGACGACACAGGGGCAAGATGTAGCCCAGTGGAAAAGCGTTCGCTTGATGCGCTGTCAGTCTGGGATCGATCCCCGTCAGTGGGCCCATTGGGCAATTTTTCATTCCAGCCAGTGCACCACGACTGGTATATCAAAGGCCATGGTATGTGCTATCCTGTCTATGGGATGGTGCGTATAAAAGATCCCTTGCTGCTAATCGAAAAGAGTAGCCCATGAAGTGGCAACAGCGGGTTTTCTCCCTCAATATCTGTGTGGTCCAATGCCATATAACCGTAAATAAAATGTTTTGAGTGTGTCGTTAAATAAAACATTTCCTTCCTTCTACTGACAACACAAATAAGTTTATGGCAAACATGAAATTTAATTTCGCAGAATTTTTTTTTTTTAGTATTTATCCCATTGTTCTTGGATTATTTTGAATATTTATAATTATTATGTTTTTATTTTCAGACCAGCAGTGGTTTAAACAGACACTGGAAGATGTGGCCATCAAACATCTGTGTTCTCCTCGCTACAGTGCAAAGATTGAAATTATTACCACTACCAAGGAACCCTATTCGCCACACGTAATCAAGTTTATAATGATAGGACAGTTTTATTTTTACGTGATCATCAATTGTGATTTGTGATCTCTGACAATAACAGTAAATTAAAAAAAACAATAATAAACTAGTAAATTTAAAAAAAAAAAGTTATGTAAGGTGACTCAGTTTTATTTTTATATCATCATCAATTGTGATTTGTGATCTCCGACAATAACAGTAAATTAAAACCCCAAAAATAAACTAGTAAATTTTTTAAAAATTAAGTTATGTAAGGATACTCTCTTTTATTTTTGTGTTATCATCAATTGTGATTTGTGACCTGCAGCAATAACAGTAAATTAAAACCCACCAAAATAAACAAACAAATTAGTAAATTTTTTTTTTTTAAAGTATTGTAAGGATACTCAGTACAATACAATTCACTAAGGTCATTTCTACCAACATTATAAACCATAATGTTACACTTAATCTAATGGTGATAATAGAAATATATTACCTAATTAGCCCATTAGTCATTTTAAAAACGGGACACAAAAAATCACTAATCTCTAGTGGCTGTCATTTTGAATTTCAAAATTCCGTCCTCGGTAATTACATACATGTAAGTTGAATATCATGAATTTTAAAATAATGAAATTCCACAACTAACATGGGCGTCATTTGGTGGGGGACAGGGGGGACATGTCCCCCCCTACTTTTAGCAGTGGGGTGACAAAATATCTGATGTCCCCCACCACTTTACTCTAAATAATGTTCTCAGACAGCCACAATGACCTTCATTTTTCAAAATTCGCCTAGGGTGCTCGTGATTAGTCGCACGAAATATTGTTAGAACCCAATTGTCCCCCCCTCCCCCCCCCACCCACTTTTTCCTTGCAAATGACGCCCATGACAACTAACATATCAATTGGTGGGGTATGTGATTATCTTTGTCCACAAAATATATCCAGGTAGAATGTAACTCCTTGGTAGAGCCTGAGGTGCAGTACTTAAGCCATGGTATGTACTGTTCTGTCTAAGGGAAGTTCCAGACCCTTGGCTGCTTTTCATTAAGTGTAGCCTGTGTCATTAAAAAAAAAAAGACTAAAATTAATTAAATGTCCCCTTTCTTATGTCATTAAAAAAAACAAAATGACTAAAATTAATTAACGTCCTCTTTCAGAGTCGAAGCAGTCCCGTAAAGCGAGTGCGCCACCACACACCACCCCCGAGGACTCCCTCCGACTTTGGTGAGGATGATGACGACGACGATGGTGATGTTGATGAGGACAATATTGAGGATGATGACGAGGAAAATGATGACAACGATGACGACACCTTGGATTCGACCCCCGGTGACGACGTCTATGCTGATGTTGCTGCCGGCCAGACGCCACCAGCGACTCAAGGGCCAGATGCATCGTGTGTCGAGTCATCAAGCAGAGAACCAGTCAAGACAGACCTCGGTGAGACATTGGGATACAGTTTACAGCATTTCCTTTTCTTTCATTTCACGGGCGGGACGTAGTCCAGTGGTAAAGCGTGCGCTTGATGCGCAGTCGGTTTAGGATCCATCCCCATTGGTGACCTCATTGGGCTATTTCTCGTTCCAGTCAGTGCTCCACAACTGGTGTAACAAAGGCCATGGTATGTACTATCCTGTCTGTGGGATGGTTTATATAAAAGATCCCTTGGTGCTAATCGAAAAGAGTAGCCCATGAAGTGGCGACAGCGAGTATCCTCTCTCTATATCTGTGTGGTCCTTAGCCATATGTCTGACGCCATATAACCGTAAATAAAATGTGTTGAGTGCGTCGTTAAATAAAACATTTCCTTCCTTCCTTCATTTCATTTCAACTTATTTTCGTGCTTATTTGCTGTCCCGGGCACACACCTCAGCTATCTGGGCTGTCTGTCCAGGACAGAGAATGAATGAATGAATGAATGTTTAACGACACCCCAGCACGAAAAATACATCGGCTATTGGGTGTCAAACCATGGTAATGCAAATAAATAAAGTGATGATCAACATCAATATAAAAATTCAAGGTTTAAACAAAAACAGTGTAAAGAACTGTGCAAAAATACAAATACAAATATCACAGAATTTTACGGACACCGAATTTTACTCTAAACTTCAATTTGGGCTGTATTGGCCATTCTCAAAGAGAATGTTACACCCCTGCACCACGGTGAGGTTACAGCAGACGCAGGGGTCCAGGACAGAGGGTTACCGTATATCTTCGCCTGTAAGTCGATCTCGGCTATAAGTCGAGTCCCTAATTTCAAGCCCTGAAAACGTATTTTTTTATTGACCCGTTTATAAGTCGACCCATGAAAAACAAGTTATAAATATTGAAGTATTTCTTACTTTCAGCACATGAGAACAATAATGTACAATATCTGAACAAAAGAAAATTATTTTACAAACTTCGTTTTTCACGTTTTAGACGTTTTGTACGTCGCAACATGCCAATCAAACTACATAGCACCAAAACGAAATATTCCCTTAGTAGAGAGTGAAAGCTGTTTGACTGTCACTGTATGGCACTGTACAGCATGGGTTTGTGCACAGACAACAACTTTATTTATCAACACTGACAACAGATCACTACGATAAAACTGAAAGTACATGTTTTGCCGCCATATTAATACATGTAAGGAGGATAACTCTGGAAAGTACACTGGTTTTTGTACCAAATGATGTGTGTCCCTATTGCTCTAGTGAACTGCAGTCTATTTTAAGGGAAAGCTCGGTAATGTTCATGAAGTTAATCACCGACAAAACATTGTTTGAACAACCATTAATGCCAGTGACCAGATTTCAAAATAAACTCAGGCAACTGGTAGTTAGTATTGTTTACATTTTTGCTATTAGTGATGACTGTTATTTTAACTAAGTGGACTGTTGTCTTGGTATGTGAGTGAGATCGCATGCCTTTTCGCATAACCAAAACCGTTATAATGCCGAAAAAAAAAGGTTATAAAAAATAAATGTGCCAAATTAAGATATTTGAGTATAAATACAGGGCATACTTCAACAATAAAACTTGTAAAATAATCCCCAAAACGGTAATATTTTTGGGTGAATTGTTTTTACCCTCTTATAAGTCGACCCCCCAAGTTATAAAATAATGTTTGGGTGAAAAAAAATCGACTTATAGGCGAAGATATACGGTAGTTGTTTGGTAGTGGTTAGTGAAAGAGAAGAAGATGGTAGTGGCCTTACACATACCAATTGAGTCATTTAATCTCTCTCTGGCTGGGAGTCGGTACCAGGCTGCGAACCCTGTACCTACCAGCCTGTAGTACGATGGCTTAACCCCGACGCTACCAAGGCCGGTTTAATAGCATTTCCAGAAGTTATCATTGGGGGTGGTTGTGGGGAAGGGGGGAGGTATCTCCCATGTGATCAGTTCTGGTCCGTTGCTTATAAAACATTTAGAGTCTAGACGCAAAGATTAATGTTTGTTTTGTTTAATGACACCACTAGAGCATTTGATTTATTAATCATTGGCTATTGGATGTCAGACATTTGGTAATTTTGACATACATGTATAGTCTTAGAGGGGAAACCTGCTACATTTTTCCATTAGTAATGAAAGATCTTTTATATTCACCATCCCACAGACATGATAGCACATACCACGGCCTTTGATATACCAGTCGTGGTGCACTGGCTGGAACGAGAAATAGTCCTTTGATGGGAATCATCCTGCACCCCAAGTCTAAACTCAAGACTTTAACATCACAGCAACCTCTACAAATTGTATACATGTATACATCATTAAATATTTGAGTCTAAACTCTATAGAGTTTTATAAACACAGGATCTGGAATAGCTCTTTAAGTAGTGTGTCAACTTGTGCAGATGCAGATAAAATCCCACGCAATGAAAAACACAGGACAAAAGACACATCTTTCAGTTTGGATCGCAACCTCATTGTCTGTAGTTTGTGTATGTGTATGTGGTTTTCTTAAACACCCGTTGGTGAGAACATCATTCGTTATTTTTGTTCACACATGTGTGATAACAGTTTAAAGACTGGCTGCTCCTAGGTGATGACCAGGTCACTACTGCCATACCATGCACTGAAAAAAAAGCACAGTCAAAATTGATTACTCTGTGACATATAAGTTAACCTGAATTTGATTTCTCTGTAATGCATAAGTCAACTACAACACTAGGGCTGTAAATAAGTTTTAGTTTCAAAAGTTGTTTTAATTTATTTTTTAAGATATGTAAGAAATAGAATACTACATTCGTGTTCATTAGATACCGTTTATCTTGCAACTTGTTGTTTGTGCCGTATCACCTTTCATAAATGGTTTCTAAAACATGCCTGTATTTAGATTCCACCCCTGACGGGGAGACCGAAGCAGTCGAGGTAGACCCAAAGCAGGCTGTCGTGCCATCTCTAGACACAGAGGTGACCAGCGACACGTCGGAAGACACAGATCAGTCGTCAAGTGATGGTGAAACGCGCACTTCTATGTCAGGTAGTTGATTATCTTTCTTATGTGGATTTTTTGTTTGTTTTTTCTCCATTAATTTTTGTAAATTTTAATTTTAATTATTGTAATTTTTTGCTGCTGTTTTTATTGGGTTTTTACTTTTAAATTTTTATTTGAAAATGTTGAATTATTATGTTAGAATAATGTTAAAATGGATAAAAATGCACTGATTTGAACATAGGGAAATACTGAACATCTTAAATGCTGGAAGTGAGATTATAAAATGCTTATGGAAAATCATTCTTTTGTTTCGTTTCAACTAATTTTCATGCTTATATCCAGTTGAGGTTCAAGCACGCTGTCCTGGGCACACACACCTCAGATATCTGTGATGTCAGTCTAGGACAGTGGGTTAGTGGTTAGTGAGAGAGAAGAGGGTGTAGTGGTCTTACATCTACCCATTGAGTCGTTAAAACTCACTCTGGGTGGAAGCCGGTACCGGGCTGTGAACCCAGTACCTACCAGCCTTATGGCTTAACCACGACACCACTGAGGCCAGTCTAAATAATTATTTAATTCTGACCTCATGAGTATATAGTATATATATTCTTGGTTATGGTCCAAGGCCCCGTTCCACAAAACAATCTTAGCCCTAAGATCAACTTAAATGCATAGGGTAGCTATGCGCCTAAGGTAATCTTCGTGGAACGGGGCCCTAGTATTGTATTGGTTTTTGTGTCGGCATTCAGTTTTCAACAGTGTGCTAGTACTGTTGAATCCTTTATTTTGGAGTATTTTAACGCAGTTTTGTTTCTGTTTGTTCAGATACAGCAGAATTTACAAATAAAACCACAGGTAAAAATGTTTAACAAATTTGATGTGCTTTTTTTACTGTGTGAATGGAATGAAATATTAATAACTTGATACATTTTTATTCATATAAAAAACATTGTACGTTGTAATTAAATTATCGGTGCACCATATCTTTAAAATGAGCAAAATGTATAAAATAAACAGCCATATATTCTTATAGGGACATACCCTAGTTTTTAAACACTAAGGCTTATTTTTTACTATTAGAGCTGTTTTTGATAACTGAAATCATACTTTACTTAGATTTTATTGTTTAGATTATCCATTTCCGTACATTCGAAGTGTTTTTGGTCATCCTGGTGTTTTTAATATCACAAAATGCATTTCTCATATTTTTAAAAACGCACGTGCGTCTGAGAAATAACAGTTATGGAGTCGAGTTTTAGTTTATTTTTAGAGGGTATTCACATTTCAAAGTCACAGACTCATGTTTCACTCGATTGTAACTTTATCCAAATGTGTTACAGGTTTGTAGATTAACTAAACTTAGTGTGCATTTTCATGGGTTGAAATTAGGGTGTGTTCCTTTTAAGCAACAAAACTTAGGTGTGTGTTTGGTTTATTGCAATAACAATTTGAACAATTAGATATCTTTTTAGTGTATTAGAGTAATTATTAACAAAAAATATTTTTTTTTAATGTAATGGTAATTAGGTCATAAATAGTGTACATTTATTTTTATCTGATTTCATTTGTCACTTAATTGTGTGTTTGGTTTATTGCAATACTAATTAATTTAAACAATTAGATATCTTTTTAGTGTATTAGAGTAATTATTAACAAAAAATAATAATTTTTGGTGTAATGGTATTTAGGTAATAAATGGTGTACATATTTTTTTATCTCATTGCATTTGTCATGGGGTTAGAACTACAATCGTTTTGGTATTTTGTACTTTTATAGTAGACTGTGAACTAGTATTGCAAACGTTGTGACTTTAGTACTGTATTTTGATTGGTGTGAGTGTGGACATTTCTAACAAACAGTTAATAGAATTTCTGCTTTAGCAAGCAAATTCTTTACAAGGTAAAAACTAGCGCATAGTAAATAATGTTTGATTTTCGTAGTCCCTACCTTAGTAACAACAGGGCCCCACTTTACTAAGCGATCTTGGCGATAAGATCACCTTAAATGCATTGTTGCTGTATGCACTTACATGTATGAGGTGATCATAGCACTATGAACGCTTCGTAAAACAGGGTCCTATAGGGCCTAATTCTCAAAGCTCTCTTAGGCTCTGCTAGACAACAGAGCATCCTCTTTGCAAGTCTTTTAGCATTGCACTGCGAGATCGCAAAGATGCGAGAGTTTAGTGAATTAGGCCTTAGTCTTTATGTTGAGCGATAATAATTTTATGTGATGCTTTTAAACAAGTGTGCATGCTGTCCATAATTTATGACACCTGGTTATGAATAGTTATGAAAAATAAAATAATGCTTTGTAGTAGCTGGAGACTCCTTTGTGAACAAGTTGTCAATTTCACCAAACCCTAACAATGTCTATTAGGTCGACCACAGGTCAGAGATGTGTATTAAATAATAAGGAAATGTTTTATTTAACGACGCACTCAGCACATTTTATTTACAGTGATATGGCGTCAGACATATGATTAGGAACCACACAGATATTGAGAGAGGAAACCCTCTGTCGCCACTTCATGGGATACTCTTTTTCAATTAGCAGCAAGGGATCTTTTATATGCACCATCCCACAGACAGGATAGCACATACCACAGCCTTCCTTTGATATACCAGTCATAGTGCACTGGCTGGAACGAAAAATATAGCCCACCAATGGGGATCGATCCCAGACTGACCACGCATCGAGTGAGCACTTTACCACTGGGCTACATCCCACCCCTGTACTAAATAATAAATGACGTTTGATACATGTACATGTACTTAGCACTGATTATTTTGAATAGTGTTAATTATAATGCTGGGTTAAGCTGTCTTCTACCAAATTACTAAGTAGAAGTTAAACTTCAATTTGGTGAATTTTATTCCATCATTACTATGTCAAAAAAGCTCATTGGAGAAATCAAGTGTCATTTGTAAATCTGTCACCACTTTGGCAGTTTGGATGATTGAAAGATGAATTTGATAAAAAGTTTAATAATTTGGATGTGCAGCTTGAACTGATATTTGCACCACATACAATACATTGAAAATAACATAAGGAGAATACTAATGCTCTCCTACAAACTCTGCTTGTTTTAGGTGCTATTCTTAATTCTCAAGAATTCTCAACATTTTAGAACAAATAAAACTGATTTTTAAATTGGCTGTTATCCAGATCCCAAATTTAGATTAAAAGGCTTATCATGGACACTAACTTGATGTTAAATATGTTTTGAGTAATTGTCATCCATTTTTTTCTTCAGTTTTTTTCTGTTGGTTTTCTGAGATATTAAATGTCACTCTGTTACATTGAGTAAAAGCCACCATACCTATTTCTGTTTTTCACAAAATATATTTTATATATATATATAACTACAAACATCAGTATTTACTACATGCAAAAGGTTGGAAGTATATAATTCTATATAATGTGTAAAAACTAAAAACCTGTAATAACCGAAAATATTTTTATTTTGTATTTTTTTATTGCAGCTCGAAGCAAATCTCAGAAGAAGCGTAAGTTATAAATATTTTCTGTTCTGTCTTAACCTGTTAAATCTGGTTTTATGGAAATACATCAGTGCACCACTACTGGTATATCAAAGGCCATGGTATGTGCTATCCTGTCTGGGATGGTACATATATAAAAGACCCCTTACTATTGGAAAATGTTGTCGGTTTTCTCTCTAAGATTATGTAAAAATTACCAAATGTTTGACATCCAATAGCCTATGATTAATAATTCAATGTGCTTTTAAGTGGTTTCGTGAAACCAAAGTAAACTTTAACTTTATTGTACATGTAACTCTGTGGTACATGGATTCAGTTTTGTCCCCAACCCAAGCACAATCCAAGGCTTTGGTATGGATTTTTTCCGTCCATGAGAAAATATATGTGATCATGCCTGTGAAAACGAGAACAGATGTGGCTTGACGTCATTCACAGAAAACATCCTTTAAAATTTATATCTCATGGCATTTCAATGTACTGGCTCATGCTTGGGGAACCTGTTGATGGAAATATATGTATTCAATACATTACATCAAAAGCAAAGCATAATACAGTAAAGTACACTTATAACAAACCGCAAGGACCATGACAGTTACTTCGGTATAGCAGTAGTTCATTGTACACATTTGCATAACTTGGTTATTAATATATACGGAGATTAAACAGGACTTTAAGATCAGTTCGTTCTATGTAGTAGTTCACTCTAAGTATGTTTGTTTTAAGTGTACTTTACTTTACTGTTACTTGTTATCAGTTTACAGGCACAGTGGGGCAGGTGAGGCTTGGGGGTCTATAAACACACACCCCCCTCCCAATAATATAAATATTAGTAATAAATCTTTTTATTGGCAGTAAACTCTCCTCGAAATTCAGGTGTTTTGCACCCACGATCTCAGTCAACCCAGCTCGCCTCTCTCTCTCTCTCTCTCTCCTCCTCCTCCCCCCCCCCCCCCCCCCCCCCCCCCCCCACAGTGTCTTCTTGCTTCTGACATGCCTGATTTACTTTATTTTGATGACATAATGAAAGTATGACTGAATTTTAATTGCCTTAAATAGTAGTAATAGTGAAACACCTTGTCACTCATTTTTGTGTATTTTACATCTGGAGCAGTGGGCTTTAGTACGAAACAACAGATGTCGAAGAGAGGAGTGACGTTCAAGGCCGGTCTCATCGCAGACAAACAGTATGAAGCTTACTATGGACCACTGCTGTCGGCTGATGAGGTAAACAGTTATTGGAAAGAAATGTTTTATTTAACGACGCACTCAACACATTTTGTTTATGGTTATATGGCGTTGGGCATTATATGGTTATGGAAGGAAGGAAATGTTTTATTTAACAACGCATATGGTTAAGGACCACACAGATATTAAGAGAGGAAACCTACTGTCGCCAAATAATGCAGTGTGTGGAAATAAAAGCTTTGTGTCGTGGTAAAGATAATAAAAGTTTCCTTTTTAATTTTGAAATATGGATTTTAAAAATTATATTTAGATATGACAAATTTAAAATCTTACATACAATAACGTCCCAAATTTGACAAATTGTGTATTTTAGATCAGAAGCCCAGACAGCAGTTCTTCGGAGATCCTGTTCAGCAAATACTTCATGGCGTGGCATACAGAACTGCAAGGACTGCCTGTCGAGAAAGGTATTTAGTTTAACATTGAATGAAAACAAGAGAATGGGACATAGCACAGCAGTAAAGCGTTTGCCTGATGCACGTTTTATCTGTGATTTATTCCCATTGAGCTATTTTCTCATTCCAGCCAGTGCACCACAACTGGCATATCAAAGATTGTGATACATGTATGTGCTATCCTGCTTGTGGGATAGTGCATATAAAAGATCCCTTGCTACTAATGGAAAAATGTAGCGGCTTTTCTTTCTAAGAATATAATGTCCGAATTGCCAAATGTTTTCCATCAAATAGCCAATGATTAATAAATTAGTGTGCTTTAATTAGTGGTGTGGAACAAAACACATGTTTAAACTTTATAATTTCTGTCTTGGTTTGTATTTGTATTGCCTCCAAACCAATTTTAAATAGTAAACCGAAACGAAAATCACAATTTAAGTTAACTGTAGCAATGGACAAAATTTGTCTCACAATTGACTGAATATGTTTAATTTGATTTTTCCACCAGGTTATAATGAGTGTTCTCATGAAAATCTCCAAGAAGCGTTGACATCGTGTCTGACTGTCTACAACAACAAGACGTCCCAGAGACTGGAGTTGGTCTTCTTTAGAGAGGCTGTTTACCATGCTGCAAGGCTGAGCAGAGTTTTGGTGAGTTAGTCTATACATAATAATAATAAGTACTTTTATAGCGAACCAGAAGGGAACATTATAGTTAGTTCGTTATAGCAGTAGTTCGTTGCCACAAGTTACAGATCAGCCTAGGGATTTTCGAAGCTATCTTAGCACTGAGAAATTGTAAAATCGTAGTCTTTGACATCACTACAGCACTACACTGACGTTATAGCTTACAATGGCAGGGCTTTAGATTGCATCAAAGTTAAGGAGATAAACATTTTGCCAAAAATACATATGCCCAACATAATCATGCCCTAATTAAGTACAAACATGCTCACCTCAAAATATTTCTCCTCAAAAGCACTGAAATTTTAAGTTTAATTACATTAAAATAAAATGAAATACATATTAACAACTCTCCAGAAGCTGTCGGTGACAGTAGGCTACTGAACTAAAACAACCTTTCTGGTCTTAGAAAAGACAAAAAGTGCCCGTTGTGCCTAAATTAGTGAGGTCTTAAAGCCTTGGATGGTTTTATGAATTCATAGCATTAAGATAGCTTCAAAAATATAGGCAAAGGTTAATTATTCATGAAAAGAAAGAAAAAAAATCCAAATTATTTTTTTCCTCCATTCTCTGACATGTCTTGCAGGCGTTTCCTGGTGGCCACGCTCTTCTCCTGGGTCTGAGCTACAGCACAGGGCGGGCGTCGCTGGTCCGACTGGCGGCCTACATGGCCAACTGCAAGCTGTACGAGCCGAAGCCTCAGAAGGACCGCACGCACAACGTGAGCATCGTCCAGGAGCACATGAAGCGCGCGTCGCATCACGCTGGGGTGCTCAGCAGGCCCACCGTTCTACTCATACACGAGGATCTCGGGCAGGACTGTCTGCAGGACGTCAGTGCCATCATGGCAGAAGGTAAGGTTACACGGTGCCAAAATAAATAGTTAACGGAGTATGGTTGCAGGGTGCACAAAAATACATGTACATGTATGTAGGTATGTTGGTTTACAAGGTGTCCTGTGGTATGGTTACACAGTGTTAAAAAAATAGTTAATGGAGTGATGGTTGTGGGCTGCACAAAACTATGTACGCATATTGATTTACAAGGTGTCCTGTTATATGTACCCAGATATGGTTACAGGGTCAAATAAAATGTCTTACACCCATGTAATGGATGATCCGTTGTAGATCAATGTCATCTTCAATGCTTCTGTGACTGGTGATTGGCAGTTCTGAGGTCATGACCCAGGTGTCCCAAGTAACAATAAACAGGAAAGGAAGGAAGGAAGGAAATGTTTTATTTAACGACGCACTCAACACATTTTATTTACGGTTATATGGCGTCAGAAACAATAAACAGACGACATAATTTTAGTGTGTCATTTATGTCTATCATGTCATTAACTTGTACACTTTAAACCTAATGCTGATGCATTAAATTATATTAAAAATTAATTGTTTAAATAAATAGGATAATACACTCGTGTGCATTGGGAGACAACTAATCTCACAACTCGTGGTACCCAAAAGTATTTAACTCGCTTTTGCTCGTTAGATACATTGGGCATCACTCTCCAACAGGTACCTGTGTATTATTTTACCAAGTGGCCAGTAATATATACCCAGATATGGTTACAGGGTGAACATAAATATGTACCCGATGATGTTACTGGGTGACCAAAACATATCTCACTTCTACAAAACTACAGAATGATACTATTTAAGTTAATGTTTTCTTACAGATACAGGTAACTATCATGCATGTTAATAATTGTTCTAATGACCTGTATGTTAACTAATTCCGTTCTACATGACCTGTATATGTTAACTCACTACATATCATACATGTTAAAACATGTTAATAATTGTTCTAATGACCTGTATGTTAACTCACTACAGGTACCTCCCCTGGGCTGTATTCCGAGCAGGAGATTCTGGACATTGTGAGTCAGATGATGCAATCACTGAGCTATATGTCTATCGCACTGCTACAAATCTTCAGGTCCTATATCATACATGTTAAAACATGTTAATAATTCTTCTAATGACCTGTATGTTAACTCACTACAGGTACCTCCCCTGGGCTGTATTCCGAGCAGGAGATTCTGGACATTGTGAGTCAGATGATGCAATCACTGAGCTATATGTCTATCGCACTGCTACAAATCTTCAGGTCCTATATCATACATGTTAAAACATGTTAATAATTCTTCTAATGACCTGTATGTTAACTCACTACAGGTACCTCCCCTGGGCTGTATTCCGAGCAGGAGATTCTGGACATTGTGAGTCAGATGATGCAATCACTGAGCTATATGTCTATCGCACTGCTACAAATCTTCAGGTCCTATATCATACATGTTAAAACATGTTAATAATTCTTCTAATGACCTGTATGTTAACTCACTACAGGTACCTCCCCTGGGCTGTATTCCGAGCAGGAGATTCTGGACATTGTGAGTCAGATGATGCAATCACTGAGCTATATGTCTATCGCACTGCTACAAATCTTCAGGTCCTATATCATGTTAATAATTCTTCTATACATGTTAAAACATGTTAATAATTCTTCTAATGACCTGTATGTTAACTCACTACAGGTACCTCCCTCCCCTGGGCTGTATTCCGAGCAGGAGATTCTGGACATCGTGAGTCAGATGATGCAATCACTGAGCTATATGTCTATCGCACTGCTACAAATCTTCAGGTCCTATATCATACATGTTAAAACATGTTAATAATTCTTCTAATGACCTGTATGTTAACTCACTACAGGTACCTCCCCTGGGCTGTATTCCGAGCAGGAGATTCTGGACATCGTGAGTCAGATGATGCAATCACTGAGCTATATGTCTATCACACTGCTACAAATCTTCAGGTCCTATATCATACATGTTAAAACATGTTAATAATTCTTCTAATGACCTGTATGTTAACTCACTACAGGTACCTCCCCTGGGCTGTATTCCGAGCAGGAGATTCTGGACATCGTGAGTCAGATGATGCAATCACTGAGCTATATGTCTATCGCACTGCTACAAATCTTCAGGTCCTATATCATACATGTTAAAACATGTTAATAATTCTTCTAATGACCTGTATGTTAACTCACTACAGGTACCTCCCCTGGGCTGTATTCCGAGCAGGAGATTCTGGACATCGTGAGTCAGATGATGCAATCACTGAGCTATATGTCTATCGCACTGCTACAAATCTTCAGGTCCTATATCATACATGTTAAAACATGTTAATAATTCTTCTAATGACCTGTATGTTAACTCACTACAGGTACCTCCCCTGGGCTGTATTCCGAGCAGGAGATTCTGGACATCGTGAGTCAGATGATGCAATCACTGAGCTATATGTCTATCGCACTGCTACAAATCTTCAGGTCCTATATCATACATGTTAAAACATGTTAATAATTCTTCTAATGACCTGTATGTTAACTCACTACAGGTACCTCCCCTGGGCTGTATTCCGAGCAGGAGATTCTGGACATCGTGAGTCAGATGATGCAATCACTGAGCTATATGTCTATCGCACTGCTACAAATCTTCAGGTCCTATATCATACATGTTAAAACATGTTAATAATTCTTCTAATGACCTGTATGTTAACTCACTACAGGTACCTCCCCTGGGCTGTATTCCGAGCAGGAGATTCTGGACATCGTGAGTCAGATGATGCAATCACTGAGCTATATGTCTATCGCACTGCTACAAATCTTCAGGTCCTATATCATACATGTTAAAACATGTTAATAATTCTTCTAATGACCTGTATGTTAACTCACTACAGGTACCTCCCCTGGGCTGTATTCCGAGCAGGAGATTCTGGACATCGTGAGTCAGATGATGCCGGGCGGCGTCCAGACGAAGCGGGTGGACAAGATCGAGCAGGCGTTTGAGAGATACGTCCGCCACATCAAACAGAACATGCACGTCATCGTCAGTGTCAACTACAAGGGTGAGCTCTCACACAGAGAGGGGAAAGGAATGTTGGTTTAACAATACATGCTTCAGTGCATTGTAAAACTATGTGCATTAGGTGTCTAATGTGGTTATTTTGACCCTTGGTTGGAGGAGAGAGAGAGGGGGAGGGGAGGGAGAAGAGGAGTGAGTGAGCGAGCAAGGTGAGTGGAAGAGAGAGACAGATAATGAGAGAGAAAGAGAGAGAGGGAGGAGAGGTGAGTGAGTGAGGTGAGTGGGAGAGAGACAGAGATAATGAGAGAGTGAGATAGATAGAGAGAGAGAGACCGAGAGAGAGAGAGAGAGAGAGAGAGAGAGAGAGAGAGAGAGAGAGAGAGAGAGAGAGAGAGAGAGAGAGAGAGATTGCTTAACAATACACACTTCTGCACATTGTGAACTGGGCATTTGATGTTTAATGTGGTCATATTGACCCTTGATGGAGGGAGGGGAGGGAGAGACAGGGGGAGACAAAAAAGTTTGTTTAACAATACATACCTCTGCATATTGTGAGAGAGAGACAGACAGAGAGAGAGACAATGAGAGATTGATTTAGCAATTACCCATTGTAAGATAAATGATCTCAAATGGTTACTTGTGTATTATTCTCTTGGATGGTGGTATTGTAAAATTTATGATGCTGAATTTCTCTTCTTCTTCTTTTTTTTCCCCCATTAAATTTCAGGAAACAGTTTCTGCACTGATTTCCATAACCTGCATGAGAAAGTTTGTTTGTACCCGAACCTCATCAAGTACAGCCTGTGTATCGACGTCTACTTGCCCTGGTCCTACCAGACCTACAGCAGTATCGCCCACGCCTGGCTTGAAGACCCCAAGTCTAAGGTTTGTCTGAGTGTGCACTTCATTTATTTATCAAATGGGTGGGGTTTTTTTCCCTTAACCCCAAAAATATAAAAGGAAACTGCATGTAAAAGATCCCTTGCTGCTGATAACAAAAATGTTGCAGGATATTTCTAAGACCGCAATCAGATTTTTTTTTTTTTCCAGCACATGCTGTTTGTTGTCTGTTAAACTTTATTGTATTGAAATCAGAAATGGAAACAGACCTGTCTACCCTCGCTTCAGCACATTTACACCCATCTGTAATTCAGTGGAACTTTGGCTGACAACAGATAACGTATGCGGAAGCGGGTGCAGATAAGAAACAAAAAGAAGATAAGTCTGACCGCGACTTAAGAGTATATGTCACAGTTACCAAATGTCTGTCTTCTGCTTGCCAGTGATGAATAAATTAATGTGCTCTAATGGTGTAGTTAGACAATACAAACTTTTAATTAAATAATACCAATCCAAATGGCATGTAGTTAGTCTGAAGATTTAGAAGTCAGTCTGAAGATGTTTCTAAAATTTTGAATCTAGACTGATTGATTACTCCTGGTTTATTCTTTTTCCAAACAGATTTCAATTCCTTGGTCAACAACAAAGAGGGCTGAACAAATAACAAAAGCCAGCTATGCGATGGCCTACATTCACTGTTCGGCCAAGATGGCCACCGAGAGACAGTTCTGCCACCAGAAGGAGCCACTGCGGTTCTACACCCCTCTGACGTTCATGGAGTTCGTACACCTCTTCAAGGTCATTGCTGCCTTCATTGTGAAACAAGAGCTGGTAAGTAATGGAGAATTTTGTAGACTATTGTTGTTCCTTTGCAGATCATTTAGTAATGGCTGTGAGTTGTCTTCAATTCCTTGTATGTAATATGTTTATGTCTATCATTATGATATTGAGATTACAAGTCTTAGAATAGTCCTTATTTAATCATCCCTTGTTTTAGCCTTGCTACTAAGGAAAAATGTAGCGGGTTTCCTCTCTAAGACTATATGTCAAAATTACCAAATATGTTTGACATCCGATAGCTGATGATTAATAAATCAGTATGCTCTAGTTGTGTCATTAAACAAAACAAACTTCTTTTCTTTTTTTTTGGTTTATCATGTCGAGGGTTGGGAGAGAGTTAAAAGCACACATTATCGAATTTGAATGACGTTTATTGCAGGCCAACGTAGCTAAATATGAAGGCGCACTGTGCAAGATTGATGAAGCGTTTGGCAGCATTGCATCCTACAGGCGGGAAATAGACAACCTGAACCCACAGCTCCGACAAGCACAGGAGACAATCCGTGCTCTCATCGTGGAGGTCGAAGAGAGGAAAAAACAGTACATTGAGGTTTGTTTTCATACCTGTTGCTTCAAAAGATTATAATGTAATGACTATATTTACTGCTATAAAATACATGCTGTTCTTTGATGTACATGTAGGTTATTCATTAGTAGTAAGTGATGTCTTATTTGCACTTTTAAAACAGACCCATGACAGGAGTATATACTGCCTTGTGTATGGTTGAAATGCTAAAAGAGCTCTTTCTGCTTTTTGGTAGGAGTAGCCTATGAGGTGGAAACAAGTTTCCTGTACATCTCTCCCTCCCTCTTTGAACCAGCCTCGGTGGCGCCGTGGTTAGGCCATCGGTCAACAGGCTGGTAGGTACTGGGTTCGGATCCCAGTCGAGGCATGGGATTTTTAATCCAGATACCGACTCCAAACCCTGAGTGAGTGCTCCGCAAGGCTCAATGGGTAGGTGTAAACCACTTGCACCGACCAGTGATCCATAACTGGTTCAACAAAGGCCATGGTTTGTGCTATCCTGCCTCTGGGAAGCACAAATAAAAGATCCCTTGCTGCTAATCAGAAAGAGTAGCCCATGAATGGCGATAGTGGGTTTCCTCTCAAAATCTGTGTGGTCCTTAACTCTTTGAGGCCTGGCGGCCATTTTGAATTCCAGCCCTAGGCAGTGTTTACCTGCTGGTGCCCTAAAGCATAAACACAGATTTCATGCACTGCAGCAAAAATAACTCTTTAACTTAATCAATAAACAAATCTGCATCAAATTTTGTGAGCTATTTAATTATGTGCAATTAATGAAGAACATATATTATTTTATATGATGTAATTGTAAAAAAGTAGTTTAATTGTCTATAAATAACAGAAATAAACAAAAGTTTTAATAAACGTTACTGGTAATTGTCAGGAAGTTCTGATTGATTTTGGGTTTTTTCACTGAAACAATGCTGGAAATCTGGCTTTGTGGTATTGCTTGAAACATCCAACACACAGGTTCACATTGCACTGTTCACAGCCTGTGGCTGGCTCACATCGAATGCCTTGTGTACTGCATTGTTTACATGTCCATTTTTTACCCAGCACAACAGGCCAGTGTAAGAGTCCTACCGATATTCCGTCTATTTCGAAAATGTGACAATGGTATGTCATCACTATCGCTACTTAAGTCTACATCCGAATTACTGTTATTTAAATCGAGTACGTCATCGTTCGTGAAACCTTCAAATTCCGAAATACTATCATCATCAGAATTGAGAAATACGTCGTCGTCCATTTTGTTAAAAAAAAATTCAAAGCGAACAAAGCCGAACAAAGCCAAGCAAAGCCACGAGGTGCATGAACAAACCCAGCTGTAAGACTACTTTTTATTGGTCACTGGATTAATCTTCTACAAGCTGATAATGAAAACTTCTAATTATATTAGCCAATGACGTCTCGTTTTACATGTACAGTCGGCCACGCCTCCAGTCGGCATTCGATAATAGCTACTGCTTGTAAACCACGCGTACAGGCTCGACATTTCGCGCAAATTAACATCACGACGTGAGTCGGGATTCGGCCCCAAAGAGTTAACCATATGTCTGACACCATATAACCGTAAATAAAATGTGTTGAGTGCGTCGTTAAATAAAACATTTCTTTCTTTCGTTCTCCCTCTCTCCCTCTCTCTCCCTCCCTCTTTCTGCTTTTTGGTAGGAGTAGCTTATGAGGTGGAAACAAGTTTCCTGTGCATCTCTCCCTCCCTCTTTGGACCAGCCTCGGTCAACAGGCTGGTAGGTACTGGGTTCGGATCCCAGTCGAGGCATGGGATTTTTAATCCAGATACCGACTCCAAACCATGAGTGAGTGCTCCGCAAGGCTCAATGGGTAGGTGTAAACCACTTGCACCGACCAGTGATCCATAACTGGTTCAACAAAGGCCATGGTTTGTGCTATCCTGCCTCTGGGAAGCACAAATAAAAGATCCCTTGCTGCTAATCAGAAAGAGTAGCCCATGAATGGCGATAGTGGGTTTCCTCTCAAAATCTGTGTGGTCCTTAACCATATGTCTGACACCATATAACCGTAAATAAAATGTGTTGAGTGCGTCGTTAAATAAAACATTTCTTTCTTTCTTTCTCCCACCCTCCCTCTCTCTCCCTCCCTCTTTCTGCTTTTTGGTAGGAGTAGCCTATGAGGTGGAAACAAGTTTCCTGTGCATCTCTCCCTCCCTCTTTGGACCAGCCTCGGTGGCGCCGTGGTTAGGCCATCGGTCAACAGGCTGGTAGGTACTGGGTTCGGATCCCAGTCGAGGCATGGGATTTTTAATCCAGATACCGACTCCAAACCCTGAGTGAGTGCTCCGCAAGGCTCAATGGGTAGGTGTAAACCACTTGCACCAACCAGTGATCCATAACTGGTTCAACAAAGGCCATGGTTTGTGCTATCCTGCCTCTGGGAAGCACAAATAAAAGATCCCTTGCTGCTAATCAGAAAGAGTAGCCCATGAAGTGGCGATAGTGGGTTTCCTCTCAAAATCTGTGTGGTCCTTAACCATATGTCTGACACCATATTATAACCGTAAATAAAATGTGTTTTCAACACCAGAACATGGGTGATGGAATTTTGTTTTTAAATAACAGTACCTCGATTATTTTATCAAAATGGCTAATCAGTCATACAACCAACAATAAAACATCCTCTATTCCAAATTTTGTAACCCTATACACGTACATCTCTCTCCTCTCTCCTCTCTCTCTCTCTCTCTCTCTCTCTCTCTCTCTCTCTCTCTCTCTCTCTCTCTCTCTCTCTGCACTATAATATTATTATTATTATTATTGTGTTGTTTTATAACTATTATTATGTTATGTTTTTTATTATTTTTAAATGAAAGCAGTGCTTTGACATTTTTTTGTTATCAGGCATTGGAGCGATGCAAGGAACAAGAAGATAAAATAATTAATATCCAAGGACCACTTGACTCACTGAGGAAATCATCAAACACCATGTTAGACCAGGTAAGACAAGAAGCTGTGGTATGTGCTAACCCGTCTGTGGGATGGTGCATATAAAAGATCCCTTGCTACTAATGGTAAAATGTAGCAGGTTTCCTCTCTATAAGACTATATGTCCAAATTATCAAATGTTTGACATCCAATATCCGATGGTTTAAAAAATCAATGTGGTCTTGAGGTGTCGTTAAACAAAACAGACTTTAACTTTAACTTTTTGTCATCATCATCATCATCATCATCATCTTATCATCATCATGATTATTATTTTATCTTATCATCATCATCATCATCTTATTATTATTATCTTATCATCATCTTATTATTATCTTATCATGAATATTATCTTATCATCATCTTATCATGAATATTATCTTATCATCATCATCATCATCATCTTATCATCATGAATATTATCTTATCATCATTATCTTATCATCATCATCATATTATCATCATGAATATTATCTTATCATCATCATCATCATCATCATCTTATCATCATCATCGTCTTCACATTGGACTCTGTTTTGTGTTGTAGGTGAGCCCTGGGTACCAGGCGGCCAAACAGGCGATCTCGTCACTCAACAAGAATGACTTCGATGAGGTTCGGAGCTTCAGAGCACCCCCAGACATGGTCAAGTTCGTCGTCAACGCTCTCTGTTTGTTATTTGACAAGCCAGAAAAGTACGTGTCATGATCGATAAGTTTATAATAAAATCCCCTTTCATGTATATATCATATTGATTCACATCAGTGTGCAAAAAGAAATGATTAGTCTTTCTGTTTGAGATCATTGGTATTTATTTCTTTAACATAAAAAGCCTCTGTATTAATTATTAAAAAAAACCTCAACATAATAATAAAAATAAAAATTGTATTAATGCGGGATGTTGCTCAGTGATGAATATCCATCAGCGGTTCAGATTGTCCAATGGTTGACATGGCGTTATTTGTTATTTAAGATTGTTATAGCCACTACCCTTTCTGTCATCAAGTGAATATAAACGTGTCCTTATTTGTATTAAAAAGAGTGGCCCATCTGAAGGCAGCTTTTTTCTTTTCTTTCTTTTATTTTCACCCTAGAGCAGTTATCATACTCTAAAGCTGAAGGAAGAAATATTTGTTCATGCTGGGCATGGCATGCATTAATCTCCCTCCCATATCACTTGGGGTTGGGGAGATTGAAAGAACATTTCAAATTAAATAAATCTGTTTTATTTGTTGTCTAAATTTGAGTTGCATTCTGCTTTCTGATCCATGCATGCATGCACACATACACACATTCACACACACGCATACAAACACAAATATATATGAATGAAGCTGGATTGATTGACAACTATTATAATATAAGACAGTTGCTTACAGAATAATAAAACAAATATTTTAAAATGAGTCATCATCACATCATTTTAGATAATTCAGTAACAAAAGCTGTTATTTCTTCCATCCTAACACCTAATAGTCACAGGTCAAACTGTATATCATTTAAATGGGCGTTCTCATTATGCGATTAGTCGCATTGACTTGTCACATGCGATTTGTCAGCCCTACAAAAACCGGAACGTATAAGCCAAAAATCGTTCCGATTTAGATGTTCTCACAATATCGCATGTTACAAGTCGACGTGATAGATCACATGATGAGAATGCTGCTCATGCAACCATTCCTTTCTCTAATCATTCATTCACTGATTTTTTAAAGTTTTAATATCATTCCCTCGCTTCAGCTGGGAGGAAGGCAAGAAGCTGTTGATCAAGGAGAACTTTCTGCAGGACCTCATCTTCTTCGATAAGAGTCACATGCCGAAGGACAAGTTCCAGGCGCTGCAGGTGTACACGCGTGACCCCAGTTTTAAGGCTGAGTTCATCGCCACCGTGTCCAAGGCAGCCGCCGCCTTCTGTGTGTGGGTCCACGCCATCGACCAGTATGCAGTCATCTACCAGAGTTCTCAGACCCTCATTGAAAGTCTGGGGGTCGTAGAGGAACGCTACTCAAAGGTTTGTGTTTAGGATCATGCCTTCTGTGTGTGGGTCATGTCTTCTGTGTGTGGTTCCACGCCATCTACCAGAGTTCCCAGACTCTCATTGAAAGTCTGGGGGTCGTAGAGGAACGCTACTCAAAGGTTTGTGTTTAGGATCACGCCTTCTGTGTATGATCATGTCTTCTGTGTGTGGTTCCACACCATCTACCAGAGTTCCCAGACTCTCATTGAAAGTCTGGGGGTTGTAGAGGAACGCTACTCAAAGGTTTGTGTTTAAAATCATGCCTTCTGTGTGTGGGTCCATGCAGTCGACCAATACACAGTCATCTACCAGAGTTCTCAGATCCTCATTGAAAGTCTGGGGGTCGTAGAGGAACGCTACTCAAAAGTTTCTGTTTAGGATCACACCGTCGACCAGTACACAGTCATCTACCAGAGTTCTCAGACCCTCATTGAAAGTCTGGGCATCGTAGAGGAGCGATATTCAAAGGTTTCTGTTTAGGATCATGCCTTCTGTGTGTGGGTCCATGCCATCGACCAGTACGCAGTCATCTACCAGTTCTCAGACCCTCATTGAAAGTCTGGGGGTCTTAGAGGAACGATACTCAAAGGTTTCTGTTTAGGATCATGCCTTCTGTGTGTGATCACGCCGTCTGTGTGTGGGTCCACGCCATCGACCAGTACGCAATCATCTACCAGAGTTCTCAGACCCTCATTGAAAGTCTGGGGGTCGTAGAGGAACGATACTCAAAGGTTTGTGTTCTAAGATCATGCCTTCTGTGTGTGATCCTGTCTTCTGTGTGTGGGTCACAGTTATCTACCAGAATTCTCAGACACCCTCATTGAAAGTCTGGGGGTCGTAGAGGAACGATATTCAACGGTTTGTGTTTAGGATCACGCCTTCTGTGTGTGGATCCACACCATCGAACAGTACGCAGTCATCTACCAGTTCTCAGACCCTCATTGAAAACCACATCATGCCGGGGACCTAATATTTATCTGATTTAGACAGGATCCGGTGTTCAGAGGGTCACATTTTAGAATTTAAAAAATATAGGACCATGAAATTTGGCCGATTTTGACTGGGTTTCCAGTTTGTTCAGTGTCCGGTTTCACTGTATAATAATAGGTCATAATAATACTAATCAGTTTTCAGTTTGTCATTCCAGGGATTTTGATGTTTAAGCTAAAAACATTTGGATATAATTTTGATTGGCACTTTTAAATAGTATTTGTATTTTTGTTGTTGATTTCAGGCACAGATGAAGCTTGGTAAGCTGAGAGTAGAGGCAAACCGCATCAAGTCCGGTCTGGAAAGTAAGATTGCACTACACAGAGAAGCATTGAAAAAAGCCAAGACAATAGAGAAACAAATTCAGGTAGATCCTTTTTCCTGTCTTTAATTCCTCCCACCCCCTTGCAGTCCCTCTTTTTGAGGTCCATAATAGTTTAAAAAAAACCCACCAAAAACACCACCATTGACCATACAGTTAATTACTAGAATGGTTTTTCAACTGAACAGTGAATTTACAAATTGTGGTTGTTTCAAGAATCAGTGTTGTGTGTCATAGGCAATTTTTTATTTATTATTTATTTGAAAATTTCTCTGTATGTATTTTTGTTTTCCATCATTGAATTGCCATTTGCTCTCTCTCTCTCTCTCTCTCTCTCTCTGTCTCTCTCTGTCTCTCTCTCTCTCTCTCTCTCTCTCTCTCTCTCTCTCTCTCTCTCTCTCTCTCTCTCTCTGTCACCCTCTTTTTGAGGTCCATCCTAGTAAAAATAAAGACCTTACAGTTAATTACAAGAATTGTTACTCAACTGAACAGTGGATTTACAAATTGTGGTTGTTTCAAGAATCAGTGTTGTGTATCAAAGGCAAAGACTAGTTACCTTTTGTGACACCAATATGTATTTTTGTGCTGGGGTGTTGTCAAACATTCATTCATTCATTTATTCAAAGGAAAAGACTCAGTGAATATTTTTAAAAAAACCCATTTAAATGCATTTTAATATTTTTAAAATTTATTTTTAATTTCTGCAGCATTCATGTTATTTCTCTCTATGCCTTTCTTTCCAGGCTATCGAGAAGAAGATTTCCCGAGCCAGTAACCTGATGGAGAACATGTCGATGCAGCACTTCCTGTGGCGTTCGGAGCTCAAGAAGGCGAAGCGTCATGTGCGGTGTACGCCTGGCGATGCCCTCATCACGGCCGCGTGCGTCTGTTACCACGGCCCCCTGGATGACAAGTTCCGCTCGGACCTCCTCCAAGACTGGCTGAACCGGTGTCGCCAGGGCTCCTTCCACATCGACTCCTTCATCGACCACGAGCAGTACTCCGTGACCTCAGGACTCGAACTGCTCATTCAGCAGATGTCGTCTCACCACCAGGCCGCCCGGCAGGCCAGCGACCTGAGTGAGGCGTCCGTCAGCGGGGTGAACTTCGACCTGCCCACAGCTCCGCAGGTTCGCACGTTCAAGTACATACCGGCCGTTTACGACAGCCGGAAGTACTACAAGTCGGAGCTGAAGAAACAGGACACAATGGAGAGCGTCGTCCCGAATGTGGAGTTCGACGATTCAGACGACGAAGAGGAACTGAGCGTGATCTCGACGAGGTCCGGTTACACCTTGCAGGATATTCTCAGCGACTTCGACGAGCTCAGCGGCTGGAGGATGAGCAGTCTGCCCACTGACCTGCACTCGGTTCAGAATGCGCTGCTGATGCGCGTGAGTTGTTTCAACCGCAAGCACTGCTGGCCGCTGCTGATAGACCCGGACAACCAGGCCACGGTGTGGGTGAAGGCTTTGCAGAAGTCTCAGAACCTGTTCTGTGAGAAGGACCTGCTGATGGAAGGGGAGGATCTCGATGAAGGTTGGTGTGTTAGGACGGAACAGGGTTTTTGTTATATTTTAAGTTTACTGTTAATGTGGAATGACCTCACAGCTGGACATTTTTAGTTTGAGAGAAGTTGGTGTTGGAAGTGTAAGGTGGTGTGATAATGTTAGTATGTGTATGGCACATTTGCCGGCATGTGTGTGAGGAAAATATGGGAATGTGATGTGATAATGTTTGTTTGTGCATGCATGTGTGTGTGTTCTCGTTGTGTCTGTTTGAAGAAAGCTGGAAATACTAAAAACTGAAATTAATACATTAAAAGAAAGTTGACTTGTCACTAAATAACTATTCTTAAAATCCTCTCTTACTAATAATTCTCCACACTCAAAATTTAGGGTGTATACTACCAAATCAAATCCCATAGACGACAATAGTAACATATGTGGCTAAAACTCCTAAAACCCCTCACCCTTAAAGTGAACCAGAAAAAAATGGGGGTCAAGCTGCTCATTTCTGAGATAACTTTTTTTTACAGGTACCCCATACATGTTTCAAGCACAAGGTTACTTGACAAAGTGGTCAAGTAAATAAAATAAATGTAAATGCCTACATTTTTTGCCCAGATGAAACTTCTTTTTTTTTTACAACCACCACATTCACATTTATCACCAATCATAGGACTTGTTGTGTTCACTTCTCTATCAAAAGTTGGGTGCACCTCCATCTTTGACCCAGCCAGAAGTTATTTGGTTTAGTACTACCTATAGAGATTTATTTTTTAAAAATCATTTTGTCATAAAAGTTATGGTATCGTCTGTTGCCCTGTTTCGGTGGTTGCGTCATTTGTGCACAACAGTACATACATTTGAATATTTTTTACGAATTTGACTTTTGCAATACCTTTTTTCTATGATTTTCAAAGACTGAAATTTGAACGAAAACTTAATTTTAAAAACTATTTCTGTCTGTTCTCAGCTGTACTGGTATCTGGTTATTGAAGTCACATGATTGTCATGGCGTCTGCTGGTAAAACTCTCTTTACAGATACTTGCCAAAAATTTATGATCCTTATATGTTTTAACATAATATTTTTCTGGATATCTGTTTATATATACTACTCAAAAGAATTTAAGGGTCTGACGATATTTTCGACATTATTTTCTGAATGTCAATTATATTAGCTAGACCATAATGTCATGCATGGTATTGTTCCATTTTGACGAAAGTGGGTCTAAGCAACCCATAAATGAATTAAAATCCACTGTCATTGACACTGTCAACTAGTTTTAATGGCGAAAACATGCTTACATTTGCACGTAAATTATAGCAAAAGCGAAAGGTCTGCTAAGTGCCCATAACTTGCTTTTTCACAAAGCGCTTCATTTGCACGCTTTGCATGTGTATTCCATGTTCCCAATGCTGAAATTCCGTATAATTGGAGCTTGCGTTCGTGTACGGTGCACACTCCAAATTCGACAATGGTACGACGTCAACTGACTATCGAAGATCGAGGAAGGGCTATTGCTTGGCTTCAGGATGGCAATACGCAAAGAAATGTTGCTCTGAGACTTGGTGTCAGTCAGAGTGTCGTTGGCCGACTGTGGCAACGGTACCAAGCAACGAATTCTGTTCGAAATCGTCCACATTCGGGAAGACCCCGAAGCACTACAATTAGAGAGGACCGCTACATCACCAATATGGCTCTACGTCAACGCACAACCACTGCACGCCGATTACGTGACAATCTGCGGACTGCGACTGGAACTCGAGTGTCTGATCAAACCATACGCAATCATCTGAGAGCCAATAATCTACGCTGCCGTCACCAGGCTGTTCGACCACCACTCCTACCACGTCACAGAACGGCCAGACGTCACTGGCGCACACTTCATCTGCGGTGGCAACATGTTCAGTGGGGTCGAGTGATGTTCACTGATGAGTCCAGGTTTAGTCTCCAGTTCAACGATGGTCGGGTTCGTGTCTACAGACGTCCTGGGGAGCGCTTCGCTAACGTTAACGTTAGACAACGTCACCGGTTCGGTGGTGGCAGCGTCATGGTGTGGGGCGGCATCTCTATCCACCACAGGACCCCCCTCTATGTGGTGAATGGCAATCTGAATGGAATCCGCTATCTGAATGAGATTATCCGGCCGTTGGTTCTCCCAGGCCTTCAGCAGATTGGCGGCGGGGCAGTTCTGCAGGATGACAATGCCAGACCCCACCGCGCCAGGGTGGTAACGGACTTTCTCAGACAACAAGGTATCGCCAGGATGGATTGGCCAGCATATTTGCCTGACTTGGCCCCAATAGAGCACGCCTGGGACGAATTAGGCAGGAGAGTTCTGGATAACCATGCCCCTCCGGCCAACCTTCATGATCTGGGTCAACTTCTTATGGCAGAGTGGCAGGCCATTCCCCAAGAGTTCTTCAGACGTCTGATCAACAGCATGAGGCAACGATGTGTCGAGTGTATTTGCGCCAGGGGTGGATTCACACACTATTAAACGAATGTTCTAATGTGTAAAATCCATGTTTGACAACCTTCAACTTTGACAGCATGTCATGTGACTTTCTTGTATACAGTGACGTTTATTTGTGGGTTTTTGTAAATATGGAACAATAAATAAAAAATTGGGTGTAGTTTACATCATCAATCTAATACACTCTGAAACTTGTTTGGTTATACATTTTTGACCCTTAAATTCTTTTGAGTAGTATATTTATTAAAACTCAGAATGCAGCTTATATTTTTTAACAATTTTGCCATTATAACCATTCATTTGCTCAACTTATAATACAATTGCAAGACATCATAATTGTTCTATTCATTTCCCTAAAATGTTGTCTGTTAACATTGGTTCTCAAGGGCTCCATTTTGTAATTTGCCGTAAAATATTTTTTGTAAATTATTATAAGTGCATGTTTTGTTGTATTTACTGCTGATGCATGCTACAGTTTTTGACGCACGTGCAGTATTTAATTTAGCTACTTAGCGGCCAGTTTAGTGCGTGTGAAGTGTAGAAATATTAATTAAAAGGTAGGTTTTTGAATAATAACTGTCTTGTTATAAATATTGATATGCTTTAGAATCGAATTCTTATGCTCACCAAAACTGGTCCACCCATGATAGTATTGATGACAGCAAGTGATTGATGGCAGATTTAATATTGACAGTAATATCAGATTTAATATTGACAGTAATATCAGATGATGTTAGCTGTTCTGTTTTTATTCATCTTACTCAAATGTATGCTCATTTGTTCTCATGAATACATTCTATATTTCAGGACTCCCGATGGAGCTTATTTACGATCACAGCTCTGATGAGATGTCTGGCACTGGGCAGGATATGGACCCTCCCCCGAGTCGTGGAACTGCCCTGACCTTCTCAGATACATTCACCGAATTTACAATCAACGATTCTTCAACCGTCTGCACTGAATCTCAAACCATACAGACGAGGTAAAATTGCAAAACTTTTATGGTTGAATTTTGCCTTTCTCTGTATGGTTTGTTTCTGTTTTTGTTTTTTTCTTTGTTTTTTTAATGTAGGCCTATCCCAAAATAAATATAACATTGGAATAATTTAATAAACCCCATTCCAAGAAACGATCACAGTAGATGAGTATAGAGGAGAGGGAGGGATGCAGTATTTTCCATTACTTAGTACTTTTGAAATAAAATAAAATAATTTGGCAGTTTCGACATTAAAGATCTAATGTTAAAGTTGAAAGTACAATGTTTCATTGTTTTCATATTTATTTGTATTAAATAACTACAAATTAATCAATCCCACACATAATCTTTCCATAATTAACTCTAGAATAATAATTTTAAAAAGTCTTGCACTGTATGACAAGAGGGGTTTCCTGAATAATTTGGAGCTAAATATAGACTATCTTAGTTGGGGTTTTCTTTTTGTCAGCTGACTGCAAAACAAAAAATTCTGGGTAAACTTAATGTGTTAAATATGTACACATAAAACAGTGACATCATTAGTATATGCATGTAACACACTCAAGATTTTCCCCTAAAATATTTTATTTTCTACTAGTAGATGGAATTATTTGGTTGTATTTTTTTATAGGAATATAGCTGAAGGTATAAACTTTATGTTTCAAAGCAAATATTAATAAATATTTTTTATTGGAACAGCCATTATTGCAAATTTGACATAGCAGCTTTGATAATAATTTCAAAAGACACACAATCCAATAATATTTCAAGTGCCTCCCAGGTTACCGAGTTACATCCCCATGACAGCATGCTTGAAATGTAGATGAATATTAGTAACAAAAAAAACTTTATAATCATTATCAATTTTTATTTGTATTTTCTTATTAGCCGAATGTCTAACCAGACCTGTGAAACAGATGACCTCCGACCTGTTACCTCGGTAACCAACAGCTGGGAAACGTTCAGCATGCAGGCCGACCAGCTGATAGACCACCCGGACAACAACCTGTGGATAATCGAGGCTGACGACCCCAGTCTGAAGAGTCGACTCATCAACGCTGTCGTTCACGGTGAGAACTGTACAAGTTTTAAATGTTTACAATTTGTGAATTTCAAATAAAGAATATAAAAGATCCCTTGCTGCTAATCGAAAAGAGTAGTCCATGAAGTGGCGACAGCAGGTTTCCTCCCTCCATATCTGTGTGGTCCTTAACCGTATATCCGACGTCATATAACCGTAAATAAAATGTGTTAAATAAACCATTTGCTTCATTTCCTTCATTTCCTTTTGAAACAAAGAGAGGAATATTTATTTACTGACACCTCGGCACATTTTAAACTACTACTATATGGTGTCTGATACATGTATATTGTTACTATATGTTATATAACAGTGTTAATTACAACAGGTGTGACAGTGCTGGTGACTCAGTTTAACTGTATGTTATATAACAGTGTTAATTACGACAGGTGTGACGGTGCTGGTGACTCAGTTTAACTGTATGTTATATAACAGTGTTAATTACGACAGGTGTGACAGTGCTGGTGACTCAGTTTAACTGTATGTTATATAACAGTGTTAATTACGACAGGTGTGACGATGCTGGTGACTCAGTTTAACTGTATGTTATATAACAATGTTAATTACGACAGGTGTGACGGTGCTGGTGACTCAGTTTAACTGTATGTTATATAACAATGTTAATTACGACAGGTGTGACGGTGCTGGTGACTCACCTGGAGAGGAAGCCGCTGGACCCCCTGTTCCGTGGTCTGCTCCTGAAGCACTTCTACGTGGACAAGGAGGGTAACAAGGCGGTGCGCGTCGGGGGGATGATCTTCAAGTACCACCCCAACTTCTGTCTCTACCTCAGCACCACAGTTCCACTCTTCGTTAAAGGTGAGTAGTTAATTCATTCAAACCTGAGCCCTGTTCCACCAAGCGATCTTAGCGCTAATATCAGCATTAAGATCGCTTTGTGGAATGAGGCCCTGATTTATAAGGCTAGTGTATATTTTAAACCTTTGAAAAACAAAATATGGGTCGTGAACCTGAGAGTAAATGTGGAGAAACAAAATCCACCACTAAAATGCATTCAAAATAAACACCTTTAAAGTCGAGCAAGGTCTCCAGATGGTGGGTATGGATGCAGGTAATTTTTGACATGCTTCTGAATCTATCAGAGAACTGTTCCAAGGATATACTGGTCATCGACACAACCTCTTACTTTGCCAGATTAAATAATTAAGTACTATAGATAGATGTATCATTTGCTCAAAGAATATTTGTTTGTGTTGCTTGATGATATTTGAGCATGGATGTCTCCTAGTGAATATAATTTGCCTAGTGAATGCAAATTTTTACAGAGAAATGAAATTTACATAAACTCAGAGTCTGTTGTTCGAATCCCTTCAGTGGAGATTGATTTTAGTTTTTTTGTTATATCAATACAAGTGATCTTGATCTGCTTATCAAATTCTAGCATTTGCTTCCAGACATAAAATGTCAAAAGCAGAGATAGCTTCCCATTCCACAAAATTAATTCCGAGCCTTGCTTTTGCATTTTATTTTTTATTTTTCTTGTTTGTTGCCCCAGGCGACGGTCTGCACAGTTTTCCCGTTCATCACCTGTGCTGCATCAACATGGCTCTCAGTGACGAGGCCATCATCAACAAACTTCTCTTCGAAACCATGAAGTTTGAGCGCAAAGAGTTTGAGGGTCAGAAGAGGTCAAATGAAAACGACATCATCCTACACAGGCAGAGGCTAGCCAGGGAACACGTACGTTCATTTATAGATCTCTGTCTCAGGCCATAGGATTTCAAATTTCATGGGAAACACTTTTTCGGTTCCGTGCCTTGTGATCATAGGAACCTATTGGAAACTGTTTTTAAAAAATAATTATATATATATATTATTTTCATTAAATAGTCGTACTCGATATAATAATAATAATGGGAAACGAAATTTTCGTTCCGTAATTTTACCGACATGCAGCCAACACACTACCAGGAAACGATTGTTTCCATGAAATCCAAGGGGCTGCTGGCTGTCTACATTTTGTTTCCACTTTATTTGTTGATGCTCCATTGCATTTCATTGTGACAAATGTTATATCCTTGATACATGATCTACTTACACTTTTTACATGTATACTACATGTGTATGTAAGGTAGTGAATACAGGGTTTCTTGGGCATTAAATTGTCCAAACCCCCACTACCACTACCACCACCACCACCCACACACACACAGACTTTGTTTCCTCAAATATCATGTTATCTCGAAGGAAGAAGTGGGTCATAGTGGGTGAATGTAGTGGAAAAAAAAAAATAATAATAATAATTAAAAAGCTGATTTACCCTATCTAAAAACAATTTTCTTTTGGCACATTCCCTGAAACACAAAAAAGTTTCTTTTAAGCCCAAGCATTAGGCTTATTTATAACCAATTACCACAAATAATAATGATTGTTTTAACCGACATAACAGGAGGCAGTCCGAGAGAAGACTGAACCTAGTTTATTTGATACATTATCATTTTAACATTGTCATTTCAACTCACATAACTGGAGGCAATCCGCGACAAGACTGAACCTAGTTTATTTAATACATTATCATTTTAACATTGTCGTTTCAACTCACACAACAGGAGGCAATCCGTGAGAAGACTGGACCTAGTTTATTTAATGCATTATCATTTTAACATTGTCGTTTCAACTCACACAACAGGAGGCAAACCACGAGAAGACTCTGAACCTAGTTTATTTGATACATTATCATTTTAACATTGTCATTTCAACTCACACAACAGGAGGCAATCCGCGACAAGACTGAACCTAGTTTATTTAATACATTATCATTTTAACATTGTCATTTCAACTCACACAACAGGAGGCAATCCGCAACAAGACTGAACCTAGTTTATTTAATACATTATCATTTTAACATTGTCGTTTCAACTCACACAACAGGAGGCAATCCGAGAGAAGACTGAACCTAGTTTATTTGATACATTATCATTTTAACATTGTCGTTTCAACTCACACAACAGGAGGCAAACCACGAGAAGACTCTGAACCTAGTTTATTTAATACATTATCATTTTAACATTGTCGTTTCAACTCACACAACAGGAGGCAAACCGCGAGAAGACTCTGAACCTAGTTTATTTAATACATTATCATTTTAACATTGTCACTTCAACTCACATAACAGGAGGCAAACCGCGAGAAGACTCTGAACCTAGTTTATTTAATACATTATCATTTTAACATTGTCATTTCAACTCACACAACAGGAGGCAATCCGTGAGAAGACTCTGAACCTGGACGTTCCACTGCTGGAGGACCGGACAATGCTGGAGTCACTGCTGGCGTGCCAGTCGAACGTGGAGAAGAACCGCATCATCCTGGAGGAGACGCGCTACATGGGTGACCACCTGGAGGGCAAGTTCGCACACTACGTGCCCATCATGACCCAATCGACCATGCTGTACAACATCATCAAGAAGATGTTCGTCCTCCACCCCTGCTATTACCTCCCCTTCTACAAGTTCACCAATATCTTCATGTCCGTCCTCAGGAGTAGATATCGAGGGAAAGGAAGTCTGGGTGAGATTTTGTTTTGTTTTAACCTTCTGGATTAATTTTTGACAAAAATCATGTTGATGGGGTACACATTTTTAAAACCTTTACTCACAAGTGCTCAGGAGTAGAAATCGAGGGAAAGGAAGTTAGGGTGAGATTTTGTTTTGTTTTAACCTTCTGGATTAATTTTTGACAAAAATCATGTTGATGGGGTACACATTTTTAAAACCTTTACTCACAAGTGCTCAGGAGTAGAAATCGAGGGAAAGGAAGTCTGGGTGAGATTTTGTTTTGTTTTAACCACCTGGATTAATTTTTGAGAAAAATCATGTTAATGGGGTACACGTTTTTTTAACTTTTACTCACAAGTGCTCAGGAGTAGAGATCGAGGGAAAGGAAGTTTGGGTAAGATTTTTGGTGGGGGTTTTTCCGTAGTGAAAGTTTGATGCTGTGATTTTAGTGCCATGCTACAATTTTAAAAAAAACAGTATCACTGATTTAAGGTTAATTTTTGCCAAATACTGGATTATAAGTGAAAATGTATTCACTTTAGATATATTATTCCGTCCCGGGTTAGGTTTCCGGCTATCCTGAGGCGGAACCCGGGACGGACATGCTCGAAACCTCTGTGGTATATGAGCATGATTAAAAGTCACACACACGCATTTCAGATAATAAACATCACTAATATTCTGTGCAACACATTTCTTCAACATACAGAAGAAGAAACAGTTATAACCGTGTCCTTGACAGTTTTATGTAACTTCAAAATTAATAATATACACTGGGTGAACTTCACTTTACCTTCTTTTTTTTTCTAACTGATGTCTACAGTTTGATAAAATGTCATTTAGTCAGTATTATCAAATATCGACTGCTTCTATTATATTCACATGGCGGGGCGTAGCCCAGTGGTAATGCGCTCGCTTGATGTGCGGTCGGTTTGGGATCGATCCCATTCTGTGGGCCCATTGGGCTGTTTCTCGCTCCAGCCAGTGCACCATGACTGGTACATCAAAGGCTGTAGTATGTGCTATCTTGTCTATATAAAAGATCCCTTGCTTCTAATCGAAAAGAATAGCCCATAAAGTGGCAACAGCGGGTTTCCTCCGTCAATATCTGTGTGGTCGTTAACCATATGCCCGACGCCATATAACTGTAAATAAAATGTGTTGCGTGTGTTGTTAAATAAAACATTTCCTTCTTCTTCTTCTTTTATATACACAGGATGGGATGTAGCCCAGTGGTAAAGCACTCACCTGATGTATGGTCTGCCTAGAATCGATTCCCGTCGGTGGGCCCATTGGGCTACTTCTCATTATTACACCGTAACTGGTATATTAAAGGCTGTTGTATGTGATATTCTGTCTGTGGGATGCATATAAAAGATCCCTTGCTACTAACGGAAAAAACTTAGCAATTAATTTCTCTCAAAAGACTATATCAAAATAACCAAATTGTTGACATCCAATAGCTGATGATTAATAAATGAATGTGCTCTGGTGGTGTAGTTCAACAAACAAACTTTTAAGTATGTTCTTTGTGGGCACAAATCCAGTGTGTTTATTCTTCTTGTATATCTTTTGGACATTCAAATACATGTATATAGGGAATAACTGGTTACTGCATTCGTTATTCGACCTGAGCAGGATAAAGCTGATATCTTAAGACAGTAACCAGTTATTTCTTTTATCCTGCAATCCTACAGGAATAGTCGGAAAATTATTATTTGTTCTAGTTTTGTGTACGCAAATCGAGTATCATCAACCTAGCAAGGCTTTTGTTGTATGATGTCATACAAGATACATGATGTCATTCTTTGTAAGATGCTAGCTACATTCTGTCACATTCAAAAAGCGTTTCTAAACTCCAATTCATAAACAGATGTACTATTGTATTATTTTGTATTATTATTGCAAAACTAAAATTTATTTGCATTTACTGTACTAAAACAAATGATTTAAAGAGTATGTTAATTAAAAATCTAGTCTGAACTACTCAAGTTGAGTCGGGCTTATGTCACATGACCGATATTTTTGGTCACTGATGAAAAATATAGAGATTTATCTAGTCGTCATATCTTGACAATGAATACAGTGATTGCGGGATAAATAGAGGTTATTACCAGAGTGTTTTTCAGTATCGTCAATATCATATATTAGGAATAAAAATTGTATTATGCGAGCATAATACATTATTTTTATTCCTAATATATGATATTGACGATACCGAAATACACGAGGGTAATAATCTCTTTATCATATAAGCTCAAGCTTAATATAACGTGTTTTTGTAAACTGTACATGCAACTTTAATTCCAGTCCGCCATTACTAGATATTCAAATGACGTAAGAATATGTGGCGCGGTGTATTTTTGAATGGAAATGACGTCAAACTCGAATGACGTCATTATGGATGTCCTTACATCAAAATAAAGTTATGCCTAACGTTTTTTGTTTTCTGAACGCTGGATAGCTTTCAGTGTCAAATTGCCATTGAAATGTTTTTATTTGATGACTATGAATGCATACGTCAATCATGGAGTGTCACCCAAGTACGTTTGCTTAAATGTCAATAAACCTAGTGCCGAGACCTCAAATAATTTACATTTAATTTGCAAAGTTATCAAATTCTTAAAGTATGTGATCTGAAAAATATCACATACTTTGATTGCACTGAAAATGTAAGATATTATATGATAAATTGTCTTACTCCTATGTTATTCAGGAGCCCCGCAGGTACGTGCTAAAGAGCTTGCCGACGCGACGATGTCTGCCATCTTCAGACACATGTCGATGATGATGTTCGAGCAGCACTTCAACATGCTGCTGCTGCTGGTGTCGGTGGAGCTGATGAAGTGGTCGCACAAGGCGTCGGCCAAGGAGGTCAGCCTCTTCATCTCGGGCTTCGAGAAACTCGGCCTCGACGAACAGGGACTGCTCGATATGAAGCCAGCGTGGATGACAGATAAAGTGAGTCACCGACAGAGCCAACTGGTGCGATGTGGTGCACTAGTACAGACTGTTAATCCTTTAATGACTTCTTCGTTTGGTACCAATTTAACTGGCTGACTTAGTCGGTCGGGGTTAATTATGCTGTAATTTTAGTGTTGTGTTACCACTTATGCTAGCCTTTAAATTGTGTTATAATACTAAAATTACAGCACGGTTTCCATGTATTTTTGTACTGTTTTGTCTGTGTACATACATTATTAGTTATGCGGTTTTTTGACAGGCTGTAATGATTTTGGAAGGGTGTACAGTCCCATATGCCTGTCAAAAAACTGTGTAACAAATTTATTACCTTTTAGATCTTTGTTTTATAATTAAACTAAAATTACACTAACAGTCAAACTTTTAAATAAAGTACACACACATTTTGAGTTTGACTTTAATAATAACTTAACATCAAATTCCTCAAAATATATTGGATTTTTTTTGTAAACAAATAACTTAGTTCCTATGCAAGGTATTTACAGCTTTTTTGTTAGCTGTTTGAATATTAAGAGTGTCAACAAGGATTCCGGCTGGTTTTACCCTGAAATCATTTCGAGCCCTGTGTTTCGCAAAGGGAGACAACTCTTAGCATCTTATTATCTTGAGTATTTTAAACCTTTACGATTTTGTTGTATTCGTATCGGGGAAAACAAAATTGAATACCTGCAGCCAAACAAAAATATTTGTCGTGTTGTACTAACTTGTAGAACCTGTATAAAAACATGTCAAGTTATTACTTAAAATATGTTCATGATAATTATCCCAAGTTCTTACATGGTAACTGATTACGCAGTGCCATATTCTAGCATTAGATTTTAATACACGAAAAATTACAATCTAGCACATTTTTTTGCCAAACATGCTCAAGAAATCTTCAAATAAACAGTAAAAATAAACTTTACCCAATTCTGGTATTCCCATTCATAATGAATTGAAGTCTTTTAACGAACTTAATCAGTGAGGCATGTTGAAGAATTTTTTTTTTGTCTCACCTGCAGTTTGTATTTTCGTACAACTAGCTGAGCAAGTCACGTGACATTTTGTACACCCCAGCAAATTCTGTATTTTCCCACAAATCCTGTATTTTCCTGCAAATGAGATGGTGTACTTGTGATATGCATTGGCTATTGACCAATCAAAATGCATGAAATTTATCTAAAAGGTAATAAACATCTGTATATATACTTAAACATGTACATATCTACCCACATACCTATGGTCCATCCCATCATTCTATCAGGGGTGAGAATTCTCCTCGGATCAGTTGTTTTCCTCTCGTGGAACATTGCGTTTCCTCGCATTGTAATCGTCCTTTCCTCCAAAATGTGTCAGATGGCACAGATTTTAACCTAGGATTTAAAGAATTTCCGGGACCCTCTAGATTTCCTCTTTTTTACAGTTCACCAATTCCCACCCCTGTTCTATAAAACTGGGGGGGGGGGGGTGTAAATATTTTCAGTTTGGTTTGACATAAGAAGAAAACTAAAAGTGTTTTTGTGTGCAATTTACAAATCAGTTGGCTCAGAAATAAATACCTTGCAGTAAATTCCATAGTGTGAAAAAAAGGCGTTCCCTGTGAGACGGACTATACATACATACATCAATCATCTTACATCATACCTACCTTCCTACTTACCAACCAACCACCCAACCAATGTCGTCTTAAATTACTGTATTAAGAAACCAACTACAGTGAAACTCCTCTTAACCGGACACCCTCGGGACCAAGTAAAAAGTCCGGTTTTAAGAGGTATCCGGCTTAGAGAGGTTCTCTTATGTACAGATATTTAAAAAGGGACCATAAAAAACGTCCGGTTTACAGAGGGTCCAGTCTTTGAGAGGTTTCGCTGTATTTAACATGATTATGTTAGTTTTATATGACTATATGACATTTTTCCACTGCAGGCGTGGGTGGACTGCAATGTGCTGGAATCTCTTCATCATCCGTTCCACGGTCTGTGCAATTCTCTCATCAACAACAGCTTACAGTGGAATGAATATTTTAAGGTAAAACTCGGAGTTTGTATCACTGTGGATATCTATTATGTATATGTTTCATGTCAACTAATAGTATATATTACTCACACAGGACAATTAAGAATTTTGAAAAACAGAAAGAAAAAAAAAATGTTTTATTTAAAAATCCACTTAATACATTTCTTTAATGGTTATATGGTGTCACATATTTGCACCATACAGATAATGAGAGAAGAAACCCACTGTTGCCACTTTAAGGGCTACTCTTTTTCAATTAGCAGCAGAATTATAGGATATTAAACGAGCATCCATTTCACATGATGTTTATGTCCCGACTGAAATAAGTTTTAATTGTCACAAACTTTAATGAGTGACAATGAAAATTATTTTACGAGGGACATAAACGTGATACGAAATGGTAGCGAGTTTAATATCGTATTTATTACCCATAATCGATCTTAATTTATATCACTCAACTCATTTGGTTGACGTTCCTGTAAGGTTGTAGTGCGACAATCGATGATGTCACGAAGTGTTACGTCCCACTTGGCATTAGTACCAAGATATTTTTAACCATATGGGTAATAATACAATATACCACAGGCTTTGTTAATCAGTCATGGAGCACTGGCTGGAAGGAAAAATAGTCCAATGGGTCCATCAACTGGGATCGATCCTAGTAGCTAGTACTGGGATGAAAACTTTATGCCACCGAGGTTTGTCTTCTTGATTTTTAAAACGGATTCCACGATAATGAATATAAGTCTTGTTCTGACAGATCCTGGTTTTTCTTTGTGATTTCAGGCCCCAATCGCTCTAGTGAATCCGATACCGGGAAGCACTCTTCAGGAACTGTCTCTCTTTCAGAAGTGTCTGCTCTGGAAGTTCTGCTGTCCTCAGAGGGTACGTTACAGTCAGCTGTGATGTTAATGTAAAGTCTCTTCTGTTTTCCTTGGTAATATTAGCAAATATGATAAACTTGGATTGATTTATTGAAAACATATTTTATTGTACACAGAACAAAAGAATCAGGCATAAGTTTGACGAGAAATTTACTAGACCCTCTTGGATAGACAGCAAACTTTTAAATATGGGTTGTAAAGTTTAATATCGAGCTGAGAGAGAAAGTATGTTTTTCTTTTTATAACACTGAATGAGGTTGGACTTTGTTTGTGTTTTTTAACCTCTGTTTGTTTTTTGTTTGTTTTTCTGATTCACAAGCTACATCAGTATTTCAATCACAGGATGAAATGAGCTGTCTTTTCCAGTTCATCTCTTTCACCATAGAACTAGGTGTGTGTAGGGTAGTCTCCAGAGACCAGTATATGGTGATTATCTACTTTAATGTGTTGTCCAGATGACGGAACTGTCGAAGGCGATGACGACGTTTGAGCTGGGCAGTGTCGAGGAGCCCGTCACTCACTACAACATCTTCGACGTGTTCGACTGCACGGACCAGTTCACACCGACCGTCTTCATCCTGCCCACTACACCCAAACAGATCAAGAGGGAAGGCACAGAAGGTAGAGATGTTCAACCTAAACGCAGGGCTATCTATCACTGGAACGAGTTTTGTTTCAGCCAATGTTGTGATATGTTGAATATTTTTTTGAAAATGATGCAAAATAGTTATTTCTTTTCACACATTAACTGTCCTCAAACACTCCCCACTGTTTAGGATATAGTCAGTTAATAGTAGTTCTTGCAACTGTCTTACATCTCCCCACTGGGGCAGGATATAGCCCAATGATAAAGTGTTAGCTTGATGCGAGGTCGGTCTAGGATCGATCCCCGTCGGTGGACCCATTGGGCTATTTCTCATTCCAGCCAGTGCTCCACAACTGGTTTAACAAAGGCTGTGCTATGTACTATCCTGTCTGTGGGATGGTGCATATAAAAGATCCCTTGCTGCTTATCGAAAAGAGTAGCCCATGAAGTGATGACAGTGTATTTCCTCTCAATATCTGTGTGGTCCTTAACCTTATGTCTGATGCCGTATAACCGTAAATAAAATGTGTTGAGTGCGTCGTTAAATAAAACATTTCCTTACTTCTCCTCACTGGAACATAAAAAAATCAACTCTGGGTGGGAGCCAGGTACCAGGGTGTGAACCCATTTGCTGTCACGGTGTGGGTTTTGGTTTTGAGAAAGTAACCTCTTAAACATAACACCATCTATTTATCACCATCTATTTATCAATTAATTGTTTCACAATAGGCTCGTTTAATACATTGTTAAATATATGAACATCTAGAATTTGTTTCATGATTTGGTTTCGAAATCTAAATAATTTTAGGAAATTTTTTGTTTTATTCCCATGTCTTTTTGTTTGTTAAGGCTACCCATACGTGAATCCTGCCCACGAGGTGAAGCGTTTGGCCAAGGAGTCTGGTATGGAAGGCAAGATCCGGATAATGAATTTTGGGGTGCGCAGTCAGATGTCGGAGGTGAAGCATGCCATAGTGGACTGTATGCAGTGTGGACACTGGCTGCTGCTGCAGAACTACCACCTGGCGGGAAATACAGACATCGAGTTCTTCTCCATCCTCAAGGTCAGAGACTAGGGTTTTACATTCTTAAAGTGAGAGAGTCTGTTTTTTCCTGGAACCACCATTTCTACTGACAGAATATGATGATAGATAAAGCAAAGTCATATCCTGCTAGTTGCAGGATATGACTTTTGACGTCACTCATGTGACTTGACACTCATAGCAACATTACAAAATCGCTGATTTGACCTCTAGGTCATTGTACATTGTAGCTGAAATAACAGAAATAATAGCTTTTCCCCTTAATTTTTATGGTCTGCAGGATAAAAATGATAGCTAGGTAATGATTTAGGATATCTCCTTTATCCTGTTCGGGCCGAATGAGAAAATCTGCTTGTCAGGATCTCGTAGAATTTCTCATTCTTACCTTCACAGGATAAAGCAGACATCCGACGTCATAAACTAGTTATTCTCTCTATATTTTTAAGTTGAAATACTCTGTTGTACATTCTTAGAGTGAGATACTAGTTTTACATTCATAAAGTAAGACACTCAGTTTTACGCACTAAAAGTGAGATGCTCTGTTGTACATTCTCAAGGTATAGATTCTTGGTTTTACTATGCGCACCGGTGTATAATGCGCACCCCCCACTTTGAAAGTTTATTCCAAGAAAAAAAACATGAACCACAATATAATGCGCACCGTTTTTTTAAACCACAAAATCGACAGTGAATACAAGATGTACCGTTTCCCCCCTGTCACCAAAATTAACGAAAAGCGAAAGCAGCAGTATATTCAAGAAACAAAACTTAAGTTAGGTACTTGAGTACATAGACCTACATTTCACATTAAACAAAGGCTAGTACTTGCATACTTACATGTCACAGACTCACACGTGCATAAATCAAAACAAAATTATATACCCATACATGTAAATGACTAATAAATAAATGAAAACAAAAATATAGCAAATTACATTTGGTCCTCGTGGCTAACGTGAATGCGCGAGATTTCTAAATTTATAATAGTGTGGTATATTTCCGGTTTGCCGGAAATGGCCGAATTAAATCTCATGGAAATTTAAAATATTTATGGTCCAGTTTTGTCATTTTTGTGCACTTTTTGGCGAGGTATGGATACTTTTGTAGATTTATTTTGTATTTATTACAACCATCACAAGTGAAAAGTGATTTTTAAGAGGGTTTTGGCATTTCGTTGTAATGAATTCTGTTAATCTGTAAAGTACCATAAACTACCGATCGGCGATTTTTTATGGGTGATTGCTGGACATTTTTAAAAGATAGTTTTTCTATTGCTATGTATAGTGCGTACCCCCATTTTTAACCTGTATTTTCTGGAAAAAAAGTGTGCATAATACATGGGAAAATACGGTACTCAGTTTTACATTCTCAAGGTGAAATACCTTAATATTTTGAAATTATAATATATTTATAATTTTTTAATTGTACACTCAACAATGTCTATTTATACTCTTATTTTCATCTTGCGATTAACCATTGAAAAATGAATTGAGCCTTAATGCAAAATATTGAGCGCACCAAAGCACCAGATACGACTCTACACATGTCCACTGTTGTGTTTAGAATATAATCCACCAGAAGCCTCACGAGGAAGCGCGTCGCCGCGAGAACACAAACATCAGTGACGATGGCCACAGTTTACTGGGGAGGTCGAACCCATCGCTGTGCTCCCAGGAGGTGAAGATTCACAACAAGTTCCGGCTGTGGATCACCACGCGGGCCGACGGGGAACTCAGTGTGCCAGGTACGAACAGTCAGGTCAGGTCAGGAACAGCAGGAAAATGTTTTTGATTTGCTATATAAAACCAAAGCTCCATTTTGACATTTCATAGCTATTTTATATTTTATTGGGTTGGGTTTGGGTGTGGGGGTTTTTTTGGGGGGGAGGGGTTAAAAGGAAGGTATAAAAAGGAATTTAAAAAAAAGTAAGATCAGTTTATTTTACTGAATCAGTAAATATTATGAAAGAAGGGTCAAATATGTAAACAGATTTTGTTTCAATCTTTGTGTATTTATGTATTTAATATCATCATTATATTTAAAGAGGGTTTTTTTTTGTTCTTTTCCTCTGAAGGTGTTTTAATACAGCATGGTTTGCGGGTGACCTGCGAGGCGACCTCTAACTTCAAGAGCACTCTGAAGAAATCCTACCGATCAGTGTCCTTCCTGCTAAATAACTGGAAGGATACCGACCAAGAGGTGCTGTGTTTTTTCTGGGACTGACGTTCTTCCATTGCATCCATTGCTGTAAAACTGTCTTTAGAAGTTAAATATGATCCTAATAATAACATTTTATAAGCTTACGCCAGTAGAATGTTGGCCTAAGGTGTTCGGGTCAAAGTATTGAATCTCTTCAAAGGATCTATACTTCTCTGATTGCATTTTCCCCCCATTCCAACTAACTGCCCTATAACTGTCTTTATCAAAGGCCATTGTATGTGCTGTCCTGCCTGTGGAAAAATGCATATAAAAGATCTCTCTGATGCTAATGGAAAATGTATGTACTGTGTTTTCACTAAGACTATGTGTCACAGTAACCAAATTATTTGACATCCAGTAGCCAATGATTAATTAATTAATTGTCTCTAACAGTGTTTCTGCCAAAAAGACATTTATGGGTATGGTGCTGTGAAATTGAATGCAACCAAAGTCAACAGGGGTATGGGGGGACCTCCCCCAGAAAGAAAATGGGTTAAGTTTAGGGTTAGAGTTTAAAAACATCATACAGTAATGATAAGAGTAATTAATTTCGTCAAAAGGTTAGCTTAAAAAAAAAATCTGCGAAAGAATTTGGGTATGGCGCCATACCTGTTTTACCCTCTGGCAGAAACCCTGTAGACTAGTGGTGTTATTAAACAAAACAAAACCTTTTGGCCAAACAAACAACAACAGGATAAACCCTCATTATATGTTATTCTCAAATTAGCTTCTTGAGCAAATTTATTATGAAATATATTTAGTCATATTCAGATTAAGTTTAGGATTTCGTGGCACAAGCAGGTTAAATCCAAATTCATATGTTTTTGTTGTCTTGGGTGTTCTTTTCTCTGGTCTTAAGTTTATGATGTTCTGTTTGTAGTCTCAGAAGCGATTCAGCAAGGTGATGCCCATCGCCCTGTTCCATTCCCTGCTTCTGCAGCAGAGTTACTACGGCAAACACGCGTTCACCAAACACCACACGTGGACCCTGACTGACCTGGCGATGGCGGTGGACTTCTACAAGAAGCTCGTCTGTCGGGTCGATGAGTCAGACTGTCGCGAACTGTGCGCCATGATGGCTCAGGTCTACTCAAACCACTGTGTCGATGAGAACGATGCGAAGATCGCCCATGCCCTCATTTGTCAGCTTTCTCAATATTCCGTCACCGAGAAGGTTTATATTATTATTCTGTTTGCTGTTAGTTTAGTATTTTTGCTTAGGGGCCGTTCACAATAGCAATTTTTGGATATGACGTCCAGCCTGAACAGGTGATGTGCACCACTTGAGCAGACAAGCTTAATTGTTTTGGAGACATATGCACAATGGCTGGTGATAATGCTAAAATTACAGAGGATGATATCCCAGGAGCCAAATTAATTCATGAATTTGTTTCAAGAGCAGACGAAGGTTCAGTTAAAGAGAAGACTAAAGTGTTGTGTGTTGAATAGTATGGCATATTTGAGAAAAAGATCACAATAGTTTGAAGCTTACATTTACACACACACACACACACTCACACACACACACACACACATACACGCATGCACACACACACACACACATACACACATGCACACACACACACACACACACACACCTGCCCAAAACTGTGTCAGTGTAGGTGTAACCTGTGTAGTGGTTTTATCAAGACATAATACTAGTATCATAAACCTTTTATTATTTTATTTTCAAAACTAGAATACGTCCTTCACCTTCCCTGTCCCTCTGAGGGTGGGACGTAGCCCAGTGGTAAAGCGCTCGGTCGATGCGCGGTCAGTTTGAGATCGAAAAGACTAGCCCATGAAGTGGCAACAGCGGGTTTCCTCTCTCAATATCTGTGTGGTGATTAACCATATGTCTGATGCCATATAACCGTAAATAAAAATGTGTTGAGTGCAGCATTAAATAAAAAATGTCTTTCCTTCTTTCCCTTGTCCCCCAATAAAAGTGTACACATACAAATTCAGATTTTGTTAGAAATTTTATTATCAACATGTTTTTGTTGGTTTACAAGTGTACATTGGCATCAATCTCCACCGATCTCTCCATTTGGAACTAGCAGGCTCTCATTGCTCTCGTGATAATAATTCCAATTGAAAATATTCTGATGACGAGTCCTTTAATTGCTTCCTGTTCCAGTCACCTGATAGTAACTTCCTTCTTTATTTTAATTCTGTTTGGGGTTGTTTGAATGGAAATCCTGGTGTATTTGTTTTTGATTCCGTGAAAAAACATTCAGAATTATTTTTATTTTAAATATTTACTTTCATCAGGACTCCACAGAGCCGGCTCAAGGAGTGGCTGCCCTCCTGGAAAAGTTGCTTGATGCTAATAAACATCACGCGAGTCTGCAGCGAGTGCTCGACACCATCGAAGACACATCATCACGAGTGTTTTCTCTACCACAAGACGCAGAGCTCCAGCTGATGTCTGACAAGAGCAGGTAAAGACACAGTTAGTTTGGTCAACATTACTGGAGTGAACTCATCAAATACGTTTGTCATTTGATACCCTATGGGGCAGGACATAGCCCAGTGGTAAAGTGTTCGCTTGATGCATGGTCAGTCTAGGATCGATCCCCATTAGTGGTCCCATTGGGCTATTTCTCGTTCCAGCTAGTGCTCCACAACTGGTGTAACAAAGGCTGTGGTATGTACTATCCTGTCTGTGAGATGGTGCATATAAAAGATCCCTTGCTGCTAATCGAAAAGAGTAGTTCATGAAGTGGTGACAGTGGGTTTTCTCTCTCAATATTTGTGTGGTCCTTAACCATATGTCTGATGCCATATAACTGTAAATAAAATGTGTTGAGTGCGTCGTTAAATAAAACATTTCCTTCCTTCCTTGATACCCTTAGGTCACACAAAAGAAAAGTTGGTGAGCATCAAGAAAAGGTCCTGCCCATGTGTGTGTGTGGGGGGGGGGGGGGGGGGGGGTGTTACCATGTGCTTCGAACTTGTGACCCACTGCTTTGACCAATGTTCATCTTCAAGAACTAAGGACATTAAAAACAGCAATTTACTCTCAAATATCACCTCAAAACCATTCAGCAACATGAAATGTTGGAGAAAGTTTTCATGTGATGAACATTTTCTGGATTTATCTGGAATTCTGGATTTTTTTTATTGTCTGTACAGTGTTTCGAGTTTTCCATTGTTTAGTCAAAACATTTTGATATTCTCTGTTCAAAGCTTGTGATATGGTTGCAAGTAATACTTTGCATACATTCTGAATTGAGGCTGCCATGTTACACCATTGTGTAACCCTAACCCTAGGGCCAGTCTTGGTAGCTGATCATCACTGTTGAAATTTCCCAATCTTTTTTCTTTCTTTTCTTATAACCCACTTTCATCTCTGTCTAGACTCTGGAAAGAAACGTTTTTGGGGGGGGGGGGGGGGGGGGGAGGAGGGTTCGGCTTATGCTCCCCAGGGAAATATATTTTTAAAAAGAAAATTTGCTTTGAGCATAGGAAGACTTCAACCTCCATGCATGCACCTGCTAATGGATATTTTAGACACTCTTTCCCATAGACATGACTATACGTTCCATTGCTTTGATGAAGCAGTCATGGAGTATTGGCTGGAAAAGATTTTTAAAAACTTAAATCCATTGATGATGATAATTTCTACCACTCATATTGCACAGCAAGCAAACATTCCATGCTGAATTTTTCCTTATCATAATTTCAGAATTGTCATGAAGGACATGGTGCAGGTTGCCGGTGCCCCCGAGTTACTACTGAACGTGATCAACCCGCCATCATCCACCACCGTCCCCAACAACCTCATCCCCAACCTCATCAACTTGCTGAGAGACTGCCCCAGACTGCCGGCAACCAGCCGCGACCAGATCAATCCGGTTGACGTTTTCCTTCACTACGAGGTCGCAGGCTACCGGCGTCTGCTCCGGACCGTGCAGACGGATCTGGATCTTCTGCTGCGGTGTTCCCGCGGTGAGGTCTCCCTCAACAAGAATCTGATGGACACCCTGGACTCCATCTGCCAGGACGGCGTTCCCGCGGCCTGGCTCGCCGACACTTTCCCATCATGCCTCAGTCTGAAGCTGTGGCTGAACATCCTCCCGGAGAGGATGAGGACTCTGATCACGTACCTGGACGGGGACGTGTTGTCGTATAATCTGACGACGTTCCTCAGACCCGATCGCTTCTTTGATGCCGTCGTACAGACGTATGCCAGGAAGTACTTCAAGGATGCCAACAGCATTCGACTGGATGTTCAGGTACTTTTCTGCTTGTTGGGTTTTTAGGGGGGTTGGGTTTGGGGTGGGGGTTTTTTTTTGGGGGGGGTGTTGTTTATTTGTTTTTTGTTTTTTGCTTTTGTATTGTTGTTTTTGTTGCTTTGTTATTAGTCACCTACTGGTCCAACCGGAGGGGACTGTATGTTTTTTCTGTTCTTCTGTCTGTCTGTCTGTCCATCCGTCAGTCTGTCTATCCTCTATCCCTTTGTCCCATATATAGTTTTCCAGATGCGTTTTTCAGAATGCCTTGAGATAGTGATAGTGAGATTTTGTGTATAGCTTTATCACATACTGTTACAGATCAAGTTTCATTTTCATGGCAATTGACCCATTTTTGGAAGAGTTATGGCCCTTGAACTTAGACATATGAAAATTTGTTTTCCTGACTTTGTTGTTTTGTAGTGCCTTAAACTTGAGCTGAAACTTTGTTTATAGCTTTATCATGTCTTGATACAGATTAATTTCAACTTTCATGGCAATTTACCCATTGTTCATAGAGTTATGGCCCTTGAACTATGGAGATATGAAAATTTGTTTTGTGGACTTAGTTTTTACAATGCCTGAAGATATTCATGTGGAAAAAAAAAAAATTATAAAGCTTTATCATGTACTGTTACAGATCAAGTGTATCTTTCATGGTGAGTTATGGCCCTTGAATTTAGGAGATATGAAAAATTGTTGGTCCCGGTAGGGGATATGTATTGCTTTAGCAGTACTCTCAAAATGCTTGTTTTCTTTCTTTTTTCTTTTTTTAAAATTATTATTTATTTAGTATTATTATTACTTTTTGGAAATATAGTGTTATTTCTACACTTATCCTTGTGAAGTTGTCCTTTACGTGCAAGCACACACACACACTCTACATTATCACATTATATGGATATTGGGCACGGCGGAAGATAAAGGACCATCTCAAAATTTCAACACTTCTCCCTAAATGAATAACCCGTGGAAAGGGGAGAAGGGGTAAAACACCCATGTGGATAAAAAGTCAAAAATGGAAGTGTCAAAAAGTTTGTGGGGTTCGGGGTTTTTTTTTTTGGGGGGGGGGGGTATTTATTTATTTATAAAGTGAAATTCGAAACCACAGTTAACGAAGAATTTTATGAACTACATAATAACAGAATAATTATTAGTCTCGGCAATTACGGTTTGACAAGTCGGAAATTTCCTATTTCTGAGCACATCCGAACTAAAGACTTCTCGTTACAGTGACACATTTCACACATGATGTCAGCATGGGATGTTCCTTTTAATTTGTGACGGGTGGTATGAATAAAAATCTAAATAATTTATTAATGTATGTCAGTTGTTTTGTAGAGCATGTCTTGATATATCCATTGTTCTACTGCACAGATTAATTAAAATGAGATAATTGATTTCCACTAGTCCGAGTCTCCAATTAACTGAATTGAATGAATGAATCAAAATAATAAGTCATCTAAATACCTTTGCCATGCATCTCTTTATTTGTTTACAGACTGTAGGAAGGTGCATCTTGTCAATTTTGTCCTACAACTTTTGTGGTCCGAAAAATTTCAACCCTGACTAAATTCATTTGGAGGGGGTGGTTGAAAAGTATTAGAGGGTTAGGCTATTCGTTTAGGTCCCTAAACTTGCTCTGATATTCATGTGGTTTGTGCATTATTGAAGAAAGGGCTGTTCAAGACACAATCACATGAGGAAGGGGAACCTGAACTCGGAATTTAAGAAAGAAACAAAACAATTTATTGTTTTTAAATTCTTAATTTATTTGTAATTATTTTATTATTAGTTTTCTTACTTAATTAATTTTCCCAAAAAAAACAAAAACAAAAAAAATTGTGTAGATAAGTTTGACATACCACACAATATCATCACCTCCTGGTGAAGTTATTCCTGACCCTAACATTCATGTACATTAATTTTGTCAAGTCTGTAAGAAATTCTACACTGTTCTACTCATGTTAGTTTCTCATATGCAACATTTTGTCCCTGACTTTAGTTATACAGAGTTCTAATCCCATACAGGACCAAAGTAGTACAATATTCAACATTGATTTGTCATGGAAACAACACAGTGTTTCACTTTATTATACTTAATTAATCAGTGGACCATCCAGGATTATCTTGAGGGGAGGATGTACTCAAAATATGCTTTGGGTAGGCCTAGTTTGTTCTGTTTATGCAAATATAAACAAAAACACAAAAAATTGTGCACACTACTGGTATATTACTCTGTGTAATGGGTCATATAATGTTTATGTACATAATTTTTATGTGCTGAATCCTTACAGAAAAATTTATTTGCATAATTTAACAAAATACAGTTTGATTATTGACAAATTTAATAGCTTTGAATCGTACTGTTGTTTTGGGTGTACGGACAGAATGTCAGTGGTCAAAATGTCAATGGACAATATGTCAACTATTAATGTGGTATCTGTCAAAATGTCAACCTTACGTGTGTGTGTGTGAGAGAGAGAGAGAGAGAGAGAGAGAGAGAGAGAGAGAGAGACAGAGAGAGAGAGATGTATTAGGGTTGGGAAAATTGAGTTCCTTACTCATTACAAAATTTGGAATAGAGGATGTTTTATTGTTGGTTGTATGACCAATTAGCCATTTTGATAAAATAATCAATTTACTTTTATTTAAAAACAAAATTCCATCACCCATGTTCTGTAGTTGAAGAAATCATATACAGTTTAGTGCTGTCAAATATATCCAAACAGTATTTTGATTGGTCAAATGAAAGGTTATATAATAGTAATTTTTCGGGTGTGGGTGGGGGGGGGGGTGGTTTGGGTTTGTTTTCACAAATTATGTATAATCTGAAAGTTGACACTTTGACCTGGATACTACTTTAATAGTTGACATTTTGACTGTTGACATTTTTTACACTGGCATTTTGCCTATTGACATTTTGTCCTACATCCACCCCCAACACCTCCACCCCCAATACCTCCACTCCCACTGAGGCTAAAACAATTTTTACAAGCCTGTGAGAACTAGGTGTGGGGGGTGGTGGGGGGGCTTAAATTGTAGCACACCCCCTCTTGAGGACAAAAAATTTAAAACAAATAAAAAAATAAAAAATCTCCATACATGTACCAATGATTAGTTTAGATATGTCTGTACCATGCTTGTACAAATATTACATTTTGCATCACGTTCCAAATGTGGAATATTTATATGTAATAAAGTTTATTTTATCTTATATTAATAAAGATGTAAATCTGTCCTCTTCCACCACCCACCCACCCAATAGAGATTGTACTCTACTCTAAATAATGTTGTTACAGGCCTGTCATGTCATGTCATAGGGTTTTACGTGCACATTCAGAACAAGCTGTTGTAGCGCACGCCTGTCCATGACAGGAAAGTTGGGGGGAGAGGAGGGACCACCTGCACTGGCAGGTGCAAGGGAGCACCAGCAGCCTGATCAAGTCGGTAGGAGGCGGGTGGGGGTGGTGGTGGTGCTATGGAATTTTGAATGGAGCAATTAATGCCAAAGAGAAAGGGTGTGCAATGTTGATTGAGGAAATTTGGCGCAATTTGTGAATGGCAGAGCTAATATAGGTTTTGATATTAGTGAATCGAGAGTAGCTCGTTAATTTAGACCTCTACGTCAGGTCAGGTCATAGGGTTTTACGTGCACATTCAGAACAAGCTGTTGTAGCACACGCCTGTCGTCCATGACAGGAAAGGTGGGGGGGAGGGGAGAGGAGAGGAGGGACCGCCTGCACTGGCAGGTGCAAGGGAGCACCAGCAGCCCGATCAAGTCGGTAGCAGGCGGGTGGTAGTGGTGCTATGGAATTTTGAATGGAGCAGTTAAATGCCAAAGAGAAAGGGAGCGCAATTTTTGATTGAGGAAATTTGGCGCAGTTTTTGAATGGTCGGTCGAAAGGTAAATGGCCGAGCTAATATAGGTTTTGATATTAGTGAATTGAGAGTAGCTCGGGAGACCTCTACGTAAAACAAACACTATTCTTATAGGTGTCCATGGAAAATATGGACACGGTCCACTAGTTTCATGTTTGAACCCCTTCCTAAATCCAGACTATGATATGCCCTTATTTGAGGAGATATATCTACCAAGAATTGTGGAATTCGGTGGCATGTGTGGTAATCAATGTTAACTTTGTTTTGTTTAATGACACCACTAGAGCATATTGATTTATTAATCATAAGCATTTTTCCATAGTAGCAAGGGATCTTTTATATGCACCAACCCATATACAGGATAGCACATACCACGGCCTGCAATATATCAGTCATGGTGCACTGGCTGGAACGAGAAATAGCCCAGTACGCCTACCAACAGGGATCGATCCCATACCGACTGTGCATCAAGAAAGCACTTTACCAATGGGCTGCGTCCCGCCCCTGTATTACATCCACTCACCCACCCACCCCCTCTCTAAACCATTCCACATATTTAACTTATTAGCATGTGTATATTTTGTAACAGCATCTAGGACAAGATTATACTAACCCAAAAATCTAACATGTCATAATTAATGTACCCCACCCCTCACTCTCCCCTCTAAACCATTCCACATATTTAACTTGTTAGCATGTGTATATTTTGTAACAGCATCTGGGGAAAGATTACACTAACCCAGAAATCTGACATGTGTTATATTCAATGTACCCTCACCCCTCCCCTCTAAACCATTCCACATGTGTCATAATCAATGTACCACACCCCTCACCCCTCCTCTCCAAACCATTCCACATATTTAACTTCTTAGCATGTGTACATTTTGTAACAGCATCTGGGGAAAGATTACACTAACCCAGAAATCTGGCAACTGGTGGCATGTGAGGTAATCAATGTACTACACATGGAGTTGTTGACACAACTCAGCCTGTACCTTGTCCATTGTAAATAGACAGTGATGTACCAAAACAGTTTGGCAGGCTCTGAGGAATTGCCTGGCACAGTTTTCATCAACAAATGCATGCTCCACCCTTCTGAGTGGTACAAGATCACAGACACACGTTTGGTGTAGTGCAACACCATATTTTCTAAACTCCTATCCCCAGTCTTTCTCAACAACAAATACATTATTATTGGAAATGTAGCTGTTAAGAGGTGCATACATGTAAATGATATCGAAGCATCTTCTTTTCCTGGGTTTTTTTTTTCTGAACATTGTTCTTGTTTTTGGCTGTTGGTTGATTTATGTTTTGGTTTTGGGGGATGGGTTAGGTTTTTTTTGGTTGTGTGTTTATTTTTTGGGAGGGGTTGGTCGGGTTGCAGGATGTGTTTTGTTTTTTGGGGGGGTGTTTATAACATTTTGTATATCTACACAGTCAGATCTGCAAATTACAATGCAGAGTTATGGCTAGCTAGAAATTTTGCCTAGTGGTGTTCAGTACCCATATTTGTTAATATTCATATATAGACTGCAGAAGATAAAATTAACTGAGGTGAGGGTAGAGCTATTTAGGGAGTCTGGGGCAGTGGCATAACATGGGCGGGGCCACAGGGGCAGTTGCCCTGGGCACAAAATTCTGGACTGGTGGAAGGGACTCAGGGAGTGCTAACGGTCCACTGGTTAGGGGTGCAATACTTGCGCAATAGGTTTTTGTTGTTTATAGGTGGTCCTGAAGTCGGGTGTACAGCCCTCCACCCTATCCCCTCCCTCCAATCTGATGTAATAAAGTAATCATACTGCAAGCAGGCATGGAAGGAATGGGTGGAAAAACCAAAGCTGAATTATTTTAGTATCATGGTAGATGGTGCACGATTGTATGTTGTCTCACCATTAGTCAAAAAGTCTATAGTAACTGAGTCTGTGTAGGATTCCATTTAGAGCACCTTTAGAAAACGATGTGAAATGTTATACCTCTTGTCTATTTTGTCATTGTGTGGTTTTTCTTTACCATGGAGTACTTGCAGGCTAGCAAACTTATTACAGTGTTGGAGAATCGATATCATGTTAGGCAGTCAGCCCATATGATTTTTTTTACACATCTTGGACTGATTTGTGTATTTTGGGGGTTACATGTCAGTGTTAGAGTCAGGCTGCTGAAATTAACTAAATGTTCTTGATCTCTGGGGGGTTTTCAAGGATAATCACAGCTTAAATATTTGGGCATTTTCACTTTAGGGTAGCAAAAAAAAAGAAAAAGTTTTTAAATATTATTTTGTAAGCCATGTTGAGGGCAGCTGTTTTGTTTTACCTACAATATTTATGTCTGCTATAATCTGTTTATACATATATGCATGCATGCATGCAAACACAACATATACACACATACACATTCAGTAATTCATGCACACATGAACTTCACTTAAGAGATAACCATAAGGAGTTTTTACGACTTGAGGGTGTCATTATCTGTTTGATGCCCGCAAAAGTGATTTTTGTCCAGAGGCATTTAAACCTAAGGTAAAAAAAAAAAGAGAAACATTTGTGGGCATCAAATGGACAATAACACCCTAAAATGTGAAAAATTTAGTGTGGTTATTATCCATTGTAAACTGAAGCGTTTTAAAGAGACAGACCCTAGTTTCAACCATTGAAAATTAACACTAAGTTTAGTAAATCTACAAACCTGTAACACATTTCGATAAAGTTACAATTGAGTGAAACATGAGTCTGTGAGTTTGAAATGGTGAAATACCCTCTAAAAATAGACTAAAACTCGACTCTATAACTGTTACTTCTCAGACACAAGTGCGTTTTAAAAAATACGAGAAATAAATTTTGTGATATTAAAAACACCATGATGACCAAACAGACTTCGAATGTACGGAAATTGATAATCTAAACCATAAAATCTAAGTAAAGTATGATTACAGTTATCTAAAATGGCTATAATAGTAAAAAATATGCCTTAGTGTTTAAAAACTAGGGTGTGTCCCTTTAATTGAATGTCATAAAATAAATATTCCTTTCTTTTATTTGCGGTAGATACAAATGCCTTGTATGAGAATACATGTAGCCAATTGTGACAGGACAATCATTGGTTGCTACAATCAGCTATTCCCGTACAAGGCACTCATTTTGTGTGGTGTTGCCTTTACTGTACAATACAAACCTCATTAGCAGGTGCTTCACGTGAAGTTAGTCTTGCTTATAATTGCTTACCTGCATTTCGGAGAAAAGAGAGGGGGAAAAAAACAAACTATGCAATTACCATCTTATCTTTTTTTTATCTTTAATTTTTTACTTGGAAAACAACAGGTGTGTCAATTTCACTTTCAGCTTTTTCCCCCAATTTACTTTCACCTCTAAAACAGCCCTGACCCAGTGCGTCTGTTGTGAAAATAACTTCCCTTCAGTGATGTATCGTTTTCAGTGATTGCCTCCTGTTATCATCACCCTGGTAAAACAATTAATTCTCCCTGCCTCTAGGAGATCACCATAATCTTCATTCCATGCCTTTACCAAGTTCCTTTTTTTATTTTTTTATTTACCGCAATTTGTCTCTGTCTGTTATCAGCTTGATCGCAGAGTCGATTACCATAAATCTGTAAATATAGACTGGTTCCTGATAAGAGTCGGTCTTGAACAGAGGCCAGAGTTTAGCTTTTTACTTCCCCTTGCAAATAAAGGATAACTTAACCCGAGAACATGCAGTTCCGCCACGCATTCTTGGTGAACAGTAAGACACAGTGCTAGCACCCGCTTGATGTGCGGTCTGTTTGGGATTGATCCCCATCAGTGTCTATTTCTCATTCCAGATAGTGTACAACAACTGGTATATCAAATGCTGTGGTATGTGCCATCCTGTCTGTGGGATGGTGCATATAAAAGATCCCTTGCTACTAATGGAAAAAAAATATGTAATGGGTTTCCTCTCTGAGACTATATGTCAAAATTACCAAATGTTTGACATCCAATAACCGATGATTAACAAATCAATGTACTCTAGTGGTGTCATTAAACAAAACAAGAAACGAGAAATAGCATCAAGCGAGCACTTTACCACTGTGTTACGTCCCACACCTTTATTTATAATAGAGTAGGAGAAAATAAAATACATTTTCGTCCAAGAGACTTATACTGACCAGTGATTCATAACTGGTTCAACAAAGGCCATGGTTTGTGCTATCCTGCCTGTGGGAAGCGCAAATAAAAGATCCCTTGCTGCTAATTGGAAAGAGTAGCCCATGTAGTGGCGACAGCGGGTTTCCTCTCAAAATCTGTGTGGTCCTTAACCATATGTCTAACACCATATAACCGTAAATAAAATGTGTTGAGTGCGTCGTTAAATAAAACATTTCTTTCTATTATATCACTAACAACACACCAAACTAGTGACGCATCCTTATCGGTAATGTGTTTTTGTATCCAGTCCCATTCATATGGAATGTTTATATGCAAGAACATTTATCTTATCTAACCAATACCTTAATGACATGATTCCTGTATCCCTATCTGTAAATGTATATAAAAGATCCCCTTGCAGCTAAATGAAAAAACAAATGTAGCGGGTAAGGTTTCGTCTGAAGAGCACTTGTCAGAATTACCAAATGTTTGACATCCAACAGCAGATGATTAAATTATAAGGAGTCAGTATTCTCTTGTGGTGTCATTAAAACAAAAATTGTACTTCCTAGCTGTAAATGTCTTTAATTTGTCTGCTTTCTTCTTCTTCTTCTTCTTCTTCTTCTTCTTCTTCTTCTTCTTCTTCTTCTTTACCCCCTCCCCCTACCCAGGGATTTACCGGACGCACAAAACTTGCGTATAGGACGCACTAAAACTTAACTGGACCCGCAAAAATAGAGATACTGCGTCCCGTGGGACGCATAAAATATCTGACATTTTCAGTAACCCTGTCCACTATCAAAGATCGATCATTCTGTGTAACACACTATTTCTTTTCTACCTATAAACTGCGTATTCAAATGGGGATTCCCCATATCGAAAACAAAAAGTTTTAATCTCTGGGGACACTGCGTCTTTATCCTTTGCTGCGCTTAATCGGGTAAAGTTGGTACTTTCCGGAAAGAGGTCGCGGATTTGCGATCATTCGGAACTTCTCGTCAACAGGCCGAACACAATCGGAAATTCCCGGGCGAATAAAACAAATTGGTTAAATGTTCTGATTTGCATTAACAAACAAGTAGCACGATTCATAAACAACGCATGGTATTGTGAGTATCATTTAGCTTGCAGGAAATGGTTCAAATAATAATACAGATCAAAGTGAAATGTTGATTTTGAAAGAATAAACAATGAATACCGACATTGATTTCCCGAAAGGAAAAACAACAACAACACAGCTTGTTAAATTTACTTTAATGAAACATATAGTATACACGTGATTTGTTGTCTGCAGCTCTCTGTCGTTTGTGTGGTTTTGGGACCCTTTGTTTTCAGGTTGGGACCCCCAGAAAAGAAAGAGGTGAGTCCAAGGGACCCCCATTTCAGAAAAACAAGGTAAATCCCTGCCTACCCCATCCCCCCTTGTTCAAACTAGAAGACATAATCAAGGTTTTATTTCTAAATATTTGACTTGACACCCATGGCTTTGAAATTGGAAATTTTAGCGTCATTTTACCGAAAATTTTGAATTTTCAGTTTCATTTCAAAAACATCTTATTAAGCCAAGTAATGCTATATATATGTGTATACATGATCTTCTCTTTATTCAAATAAGTATATCTATTGTGCATTACAAAACGTTATTGGGGAGGGTTTGTCAAGTGAATGAGATTTACATTCAGATTGGGAATATTTTACTCCAAAATTGGGAATAAAAAAACGGCATAGCCTCTGTAGAATGGTGGGGAATGGTGCCCATTATCGGAGTCTAGAAACACAGGTGATAAAAAAAAACCTGATAACGGTAAAGAAACAGTGCTTAAGATACCTGCTCCTCACCTGTGATGATTTCTGGAACCAACCTTACAGGCAGGCCAGTATTTCTCCTTTTAACTCGGCATTCCACATCTTTGTGCAATTAGAGCCAAGGTATGCACATAGTGTGTGTGCACCGATTTGGATGGCGTAACTCCCTGGAGATGTGTCCAAACATGTCTGGTTCTCACTCCAGGTCTGTTACAGAGAGTGGGGCAATCCTGTAGGTCATTGCTCCCATTAGTCTGATGGGGGTGGGACGTAGCCCAGTGGTAAAGCATTTGCTCGATGCGCGGTCGGTTTGGGATCGATCCCTGTCGGTGGGCCCATTGGGCTATTTCTCATTTCAGCAAGTGCACCACGACTGGTATATCAAAGGCCATGGTATGTACTATCCTGTCTGTGGGATGGTGCATATAAAAGATCTCTTGCTGCTAATCGAAAAGAGTAGCCCATGAAGTGGCGACAGTGGGTTTCATCTCTCAGTATCTGTGTGTGGTCCTTAACCATATGTCTGATGCCATATAACCGTAAATAAAATGTGTTGAGTGCGTCGTTAAATAAAACATTTCTTTCTTTCTTTTTCTGTTAGTCTGACATAATGCAAACAGCACAATGATGAGCTGCTAGCCATGTTATTTGTTTCTTCTGTTTACCTGTCTAAATTGTGTCGGTTTAGTTCAGCAGGTAAATAAGGAAATAAATGGGGGTTTTATTTAACGACGCACTCAACACATTTTATTTACGGTTATATGGCATCAGACATATGGTTAAGTACCACACAGATATTGAGAGAGGAAACCCACTGTCGCCACTTCATGGGCTACTCTTTTCGATTAGCAGCAAGGGATCTTTTTTATGCACCATCCCACAAACAGGATAGTACACACCACGGCCTTTGTTACACCAGTTGTGGAACACTGGTTGAAATGAGAAATAGCCCAATTGGTCCACCGACAGGGATCGATCTTAGACCGACCACACATCAAGCGAACACTTTACTACCTCCTGCCCCAGTTCAGCAGGTGTGTTATCTTCACTTTTCTTGGCTCTCTCTTTCTGTCCAGTGTTTTAACCCCATCACCATCTCATCACCTTTTCACCACCTGGATATAAAAATATATATATGATGATAAAAAAGGAGGGGTGGGTTGAGAGTTTGGTCTATTAATTTTAATACAAGTCCATATGGTCTGATATTTAAAAATTAATACAGCGTTTAAACAGATACAAAACTGTACAGCTAAGCTAAACATTGGACAGTTTTGATTTTTTTTTGTTTTCTTTGGATTAAATCACTTTAAACTATGACTATTTGGTGTCGAATATATTGTTTTTTTCAAAGTTTGGTCGACAGAGAGAATGAGAGGAAACTAGCTGCCACCATATATAGGTTACTCATATTGATAAAGTATCAAAGAATCTTTTATATGCATTTTCTCATAGACAGGACAGTTCATGCCACATTTGTGAGGCACTGATTGGAATGAGAGAAAACATTTCCATTGAGAGTGATCAATTCTGCAACCTATTCCACCTCAGACGAGCAGTCTACCATCCTCCGAGTGAAAGATGATCAAGGGATGGATGGATGATGGATGGATGGATGGATGGATGGAAGGATGGATGGAGGATGGATGGATGGATGGATGGATGGAGGATGGATAATGGATGGATGGATGGAGGATGGATAATGGATGGATGGATGGATGGATGGATGCAGGATGGATGGATGGAGGATGGATAATGGATGGATGGATGGATGGATGGATGGATGGATGGATGGATGCAGGATGGATAATGGATGGATGGTGAATGGATAAATGATGGATGGATGGATGATAGATAGATCCTGGATGGATGGATCCTGGATGGATGGATGGATGGATCATGGATGGATGGAGGATGGATAATGGATTAATGGTGAATGGATAAATGATGGATGGATGATAGATGGATCATGGATGGATGGAGGATGGATAATGGATGGATGGTGAATGGATAAATGATGGATGGATGGATGATAGATGGATCATGGATGGATGGATGGATGGTGAATGGATGGATCATGGATGGATGGAGGATGGATTAATGGTGAATGGATAAATGATGGATGGATGATAGATGGATCATGGATGGGTGGATCATGGATGGATGGAGGATGGATAATGGATGGATGGTGAATGGATAAATGATGGATGGATGGATGATAGATGGATCATGGATGGATGGATCATGGATGGATGGATGGATGATGGATGGATAATGGATGGATGGTGAATGGATAAATGATGGATGGATGGATGATAGATGGATCATGGATGGATGGAGGATGGATCATGGATGGATGGATCATGGATGGATGGATGATGAATGGATAATGATGGATGGATGGATGATAGATGGATCATGGATGGATGGATCTTGTATGGATGGATAAATGATGGATGGATTGATGATACATGAATCATAGATGGATGGATAGATGGATCATGGATGGATATATGGATAGATGGATCATGGATGGATATATGGATAGATGGATCATGGATGGATGGATGGATTGATGATAGATGAATCATGGATGGATACATAGATGGATCATAGATGGATGGAAGGGTTGGTGGTTGGATGGATGAACAGATGGATGGAAGGAATCAACAAGCTAATACTTCTGTAACTGTATGTTCCATTTTATGGTGAGAGAATGAACAATAAATAAGAGCGTATGCCATACTAAAGTTACGAAACAGGTTTGTCAATTATTTGATTCTAAAACAGAAAAAAAGAATTGTTTTTACTGATCACAAAAGCTTCACCACTGATATAAACACAGTTGTCAAATTTCACCAAATCATGTGAACATCAAACAGCAGGATGATGTCACAGAATTGTGCATACAATGTTTCGAACATACGTGATATACACCTTACTTACAGTGATACAAGTTATTTACAGATCCGTTTATTTTCAAACGTCAGTAATAAAACTAATTCTCCACATAGAGCATCAAAGCCATGGCCAAAGAATATATTTTCTTGTGATCAAAATAGTAACTGGCAAAACGACTTTCCCCAGAATCTATCATTCTTAACGTCTGTTACAAATGTTCATTGCATGTTGTGTGTTTCATCTTGGTATCAAGCTCCCATAAACCACACTTGAACCATTTTCACGGGTTCTTCTTCTTTGTCGCAGTCATTCCAAGCTGTGGTTGATTTAGGCATACAGTGAAACCTGTGTTACAAGAGGTTACCACCAGTGCGTGTGACCTCTTAACACAGCTGTAGTTGGCCACAGACCACAGTTAGGAAGGAAATGTTTTATTTAACGACACACTCAACACATTTTATTTACAGTTATATGGCACCGGACATATGGTTAAGGACCACACAGATATTGCGAGAGGAAACCCGCTATTGCCACTTCATGGGCTACTCTTTTCGATTAGCAGCAAGGGATCTTTTATATGCACCATCCCACAGATAAAATAGTACATACCATAGCCTTTTTTATACCAATTGTGGAGCACTGGCTGGAACAAGAAATAGCCTAATGGGTCCACTGACGGGGATCGATCCTAGGCTGACCGCGCATCAAGCAAGTGCTTTACCACTAGGCTATGTCTCGCCCCTCAGACCACAATTATTTACACTATATGTTTCTATATAGTGTCAGTGCATGGCTATAGCATTTTTATTCATATCAGTAGGCCCATGGATTTTTTTTTATGTACCTGTGTCTGCCTGAGGGCAATATACCCTGAAAAGGACAACCCCTGTTGTTCAGCTCTTTCTCCCACAGGATATTGGTTTAAACAAACACACCCACTAAACCTGGTCGGAGTACACCTATTTCACACAAAAAGCATTACTTTTGGATGGGCCAGAATTATCACAGTAACTTTTGTACCTAACAAACACAAAATTAAAAACGAAAAATTATCTCTTCAACTGATGGCAAGTATTTTTGTCCAGTGGCAAAAAAAAAAGCTATCGAAAAAGGACCTGTCCTATAGCAAGTTATATTGCAGCTATGGCAATGGCCATTGAATCCACCATTAATTTTAGGGGTTGGATGTAGCCCAGTGGTAAAGCACTTGCTTTAGGCACGGTCTGTTTAGGATCGATCCCTGTTGGTGGCCCCATTGGGCTATTTTTCGTTTCAGCCAGTTATCCACAACTGGTGTAACAAAGGCTGTGGTATGTACTATCCTGTCTGTGGGATCATGCATACAAAATATCACTTGCTGCTAATCGAAAAGAGTAACCCATGAAGTGTGACAGCAAGTTTCCTTTCTCAATATCTGTGTGGTCCTTAACCATATGTTCGACACCATATAATCATAAATAGAATGTGTTCAATGCTTCGTGAAATAAAACATTTCCTTCCTTCCTTCATAGAGGTGTCCACTTCAAGAGGTTTGACTGTACCTGACAAACAGTTAACTGTCTTTAGCAATGTTGCATCTCTGAGTACCTTGGATACCCATGTGTACAACGTTATCACATTGTATCTGATATGATGTATGGTAATCGTTCATGCTTTTAGCACTCTGTCTACTTCTTGACATACTTCTGTGTTTGCAGATTCAGGATGAAAGTATAATGGGGGCAGGGGTGGGGGTGGGTGGGGGTGGGGGGGGGCAGTTGCACCAAAAACTCATAACTGTTCCTCTTTATGTTTGGCTTGTATCTCACACATGAATAAATATTATGTGTATGTAATGAATGCAATGTTCGTAATAAACACTGCTGTGTTGCCAAGAGTCTTACTCTTTAAAGATGTAACTGTAATTTTTTATGAAGTCACAGAGGTTGAAGTTTTGTTTTCTTTAATGACACCGCTAGAGCACGTTGATTAATTAATTAATCATCGGCTATTGGATGTCAAATATTTGGTAATTCTGACTCGTAGTCATCGGAGGATTTTTTATATGCACTTTCCCACAAACAGGAAAGCATATACCTCCGCCTTTGACAACTTGTGGTGCACTGGGTTGGAATGACAAAAACAAAATCAGTTGAATGGATCCACCTGGGTGGTTCGACCCTGCGATGCATGCAAGCACCTCAAGTGAGCGCCTCAAGCACTCAGTTGACTGAGTGCCTCAAGCGAGCGCTCAATTGACTGAGCTAAATCCTACTCCTTGAATGCACAGAGGTATAGAACTGTTACATAACTTCAATGCACAGAAAACTGTCAAGAGTTTGATGCGACAGTTGTATATAATGGCTTTATTGGGCTATGGTTTACAGAGAATAATGCAGTTCTTGTCAGGGTACAGCCTGATGACAACGTGTGAATCATTTTGAAAAGTACATGTAAGTGCTGTTCCAGGAAAGAAAGGAATACTTGTTGTCGATTCTTCAGCCTCATATATTTGGATAAGACATTCAATATATTTGATCTTGCATGTTGAAACTGTCCCTCTTTGAAGATTTTTTTGTTTGAAGGGAATGAGTGGGATGGGAAGGGAAGAGATTGTGGAATTGAAACAAGGACATCACTCGATTATGCTTTTTGTACCGACATGAATGAAACCATTCTAAAGTTATATAATATTAAAGAGGGTATATATTTTAGTGCCACAAGGGATTCACAATCTGCCCTGGACTCAGTCATTGGTAAAGCATAGGCTGGACGGACCCAGGGTGGATGTGCCTAAACCATATGTAGATGTGGGCACATTAAAATGGAAGGAAAGGAAGGAAATGTTTTATTTAACAGCGCACTCAACACATTTCATTTACGGTTATATGGTGTCGGACGTATGGTTAAGATATTGAAAGAGGAAACCTGCTATCGCCACTTCATGGGCTACTGTTATCTATTAGCAGCAAAAGATCTTTTATATACACTATCCCACAGACAGCATAGTACATACCACGGCCTTTGTTACACCAGTTGTGAAGCACTGGCTGAAATGCAAAATAGCCCAATGGGACCACCGACGGGGATCGAACCTAGATCGATCGCGCATCAGGCGAGCACTGTACCACTGAGCTACGTCCCGCCCACATTAAAATGGTGTAAGAACTAGGTAGGAAATTCATATGGAAGCTATTTTGCTTCACAACCTCAACTTTGCTTAGTTTATATTGGTGCAAGAAATTTCTTAATTTCTGACTTCAAAGCATTTATTAATTATTAAGCACATGGTTCATTAGAAGACTTTTTGTTTTTAACACCTCAAGTACTTTTAGACTTAATGAATGTGTGAACATCTTTCTCATGAAACCATTTATTAGGTCTAGTTCTTTGAGTGTTGAGCAGTTCCAGGGAGGTGATTCGACCACCATTACCTGGAGTGGGTAGATGTTGAATTATTACAAGTCTTTAAGTGTATATGTACCAGTAAATAATTTGTTATTTAAAAAATAATAGTAATAATAAAAACTCTAAACTATATTTTATTTCATCATTTCAACAGCTTTTTTTTTTTTTTTTTTTTTTTTTTTTTTTTTTTTTTTAATAGCAAAGTCAGATTTCAGAAATTCAGTAGAGTAAATAATATTTACATTTATAATGACATAAGCATCTTTTATGCTTCACCTATCCCACCCAATTACAGAAATTAATGGAATAAATGTTTCACTTTTAGCATATCAGTTCATTCTTTTGGACTAAATATTTCTCCTTTTATTCATCTGAGGTTCAAATTAATGTAATCGAGCACTCTACCATCTTGAGTTAGATCATACCCACTTGAACATGCTGTCCTTGGCACATACCTCACACTGCTTCCTATTATCGATATAGTGGCCTTAGGCCAAACAAAATAAATCTCTGGTCAGCACATGTGTCGATTTTAACTCTTGCACTTCAAATGTTTTTTTAATTTTCCGCAGTATGACGTCAATTTTTGCCAGGCTTTTCTTGCTACGACGTAAAACCTCATTTGGAGCCAGAATGCTATCACACATGAACTAGAGCGTGCATTCTGATTTTAATTTAAATATGCCCCTTATTTTGATATCAAATATACCCACCTTTTCTGTGCAATCCACGCTTTAAAAAAAATTGAAAAAAAAAGAGAATTTTTTTTTTAAACTTTGGTCTAACCAGAGATCGATCTGGGTTTTTTTTGGTGGGGTTTTTTGGCCTTATACTTCCCAACTGAGCCCAACTAACTCTAAGCAGAAGCTGGTCCTGGGTTGCGAACTCGGTGCCCACCAGCCCAAAGGTCATTGACGTATAAGCCTTAATCACTATAATTGCCTAGCTGCTACCAACAGCTGATACTAAATTACATTTTCGTGGAGTATTTGTATATTTATATTGACATAAGCAATTCTTGTACTTCACTCATCCCAACCACTGAAGCTTTCAGCACTGCACCAGTTTCCATCTGTCACATACAACAAGCCACTCTTAACCATACACACACAGACACACACCACACCAAACCACACACACTTTCACTATTTGCAGTATCTGGCACTGTGCCCAGCCACCAGGAAATGTAGGAAGATACTTTGAGTTGGAAGATGGTGTTGATTTTCTGGCAAAACCAATCAGGCATGAAGCCAAATTCCTTGATATATTGCAACAAGGTGACAAGGAAAAACTACAAACTATCTTTCCAACAAAAGATATTTTCTTCTTCTTCAACTTTTGTTCTGGTTTTTTTCTTTTCTTTAACTGATGCTAATGTGTTTGTACTCTTCGTGGTCTCAACTGTGTATTAATAAAGATCTAAAAGGTGAACGTATTGTGTACGGCACTGCTCATAATATGGTGGATAGTATCCCAGTACATTATTTGAGGGTACATAATATAAATAAAACAGATCTTAAGTATCCCTACCTGGTGGTTTTGGCTTTGAAATCTTTTGGGGGCAGGATTTAGCTCAATGGGTTGAGTGCTCGCTTGAGGTGCTTGCGTCGCAGGATCGTTCAACAGATTGGGGTTCCAACCAGTGCATCACAACTGGTCAAAGGCCGTGGTATGTGTTTTCCTGTCTGTGGGAAAGTGCATATAAAAGATCCCTTGCTGCATTAAGAAAAATGTAGCATATTTTCTCTGTTGATTACGAGTCAGAATTACCAAATGTTTTACATCCAATAGCCGATGATTAATTAATCAATGTGCTCTAGTGGTGTTGTTCAACAAAACAAAAGATTCTTTTTAAAATCTTTTGAAACTGGACACTTCATTCAATGTACTTTGACAAATTTTCGTACCTACTGGCAGAAACCTTGTTCAGGGCTGCACATATTATATGAATGATAATTTTGTTGAAGTGTGGGTTGTGCAGAATCGTGTTTGCATAAACTTTTCGCCGTTTGCGCAAAATTTGTATACAGTTGGTGCTAAATGATATTTTGCTCATTGTGTGCTAATTAAAAAGTAGAGATGAAAACTACTGAATTAATGTTCATCATTTTATGCTTTAAATTCTTTTTATTTTTAATAAACTAATAATTTGAGTATAATATATGAAATTTTACATTAATACATTACAGGTATGTAATGTTTTATATTAATACATGTATTTTTTTTCAAAAGGTTACACAAAGAAAAAAGTTTAAGCAAACATAATTTGCTTAAAACCCATTAATGATATGTTTTGCTGCCAAATTATTATTTTTTAAATAAATAAAATAAAGTTTGGTAGTAAAGATTTATTGCAGTCAGTTTGGAACACTTTACCAGCAATAAATGTGTTGAGAGCTAATAATTTTAGTATAATATACGAAATTTTACACTAATACATTATGTAATGTTTTATATTATTACATGGGTTTTTTGGGGTTTTTTTTAAAAGGTCACACAAAGAAAAAGGGTTAAGCAAAAATAATTTGCTTGACCCATTAATGATATGTTTTGCCAACAAATTAGTATTTTTAAATAAATAAAATAAAGTTTGGTATTAAAGATTTATTGCAGTCCTTTTGGAACACTTTACAAGCAATAAATGTGTTGAGAGGTTCAAAACCTAACAGGGAAATCTACACGGCTATGTTGACCAGCTTGAACCTGTTTTAGTTAAACTGGCAGGATACTCCAGTTATTGCTGCCAGGTGAAGGTCAGGGTATTTCGGTTTCTTTGTGTATATATAAACGGAACATTTTTCATTATCTGTCTGACATATACAAACATATTAATACATGAAAATGGATGGACAGTTGGTACTTAAAGTTGGTTTTGTTTAACGACACCACTAGAGTACATTGATAATAATTAATCATCAGCTGTTGGATGTTAAACATTTGGTAATTTTAACAAATAGTCTTAGAGAGGAAACCTGCTACATTTTTCCATTAGTAGCAAGAGATCTTTTATATGTAGGGTGATGGTTGGTACAAGGCTTTCAGACCTTCTATAACAGAAATGTTTTATTTAACGACACACTCAACACATTTTTATTTACGGTTATATGGTGTCAGACATATGGTTACGGAACACACAGATATTGAGAGAGGAAACCCACTGTCACCACTTCATGGGCTACTCTTTTCGATTAGCAGCAAGGGATTTTTTACATGCACCATCCCACAGACAGGATAGTACATACATTTGTGTACCACAGCTTTTGTTACACCAATTGTGGAACACTGGCTGGAACAAGAAATAGCCCAATGGGTCCACCGACTGGGATCGATCCTAGACTGACTGCACATCAAGCGAACGCTTTACCACTGGGCTATATCCCGCCCCCATTCTATAACGGGCACATGTATAATAAGGGCCTGCATGATAGGTACTTTAGGTTATTCCATTGGTAGGACAGATGTCTGTACTTTACCTCTGTGTCGCCGTAAAACATTTGCCTACATGTTAATACACGTAGTGCTATGACCAGATTAATGTACATCTAATTTGTGTCTAATTTGAAAATCATTAAATTATGAAAGTATGTGATCTGAAAAATATCATCACATTTTATCATCCATCAAAGGCTTTTGTAGGAGATATCGCAGGCATTATAATTTTCGTTATCTTCTGTGATATTCTCCTAGGAGATATCGCTTCTTTTGTTATGTCACTGTGTATGTTTCAGCGCCAAACATATCATTAGTGACGCCACGCCACTGTCGTTCTGCTAGTTAACGAGTATGGCTGCCAAATATAGTGACATTCATCCCACATTACTGACATTGTTTACAATTGTCGCAAATGAAAAGAATGATAATGGATGATAAAAAGAATACCCCTCATGTCTTGTGATATCATAATTTATCAGCATTTGTTGATAAAAGTATAAAAATCCTCGGCAAGCCTCTGATTTCATACTTTTATTAACTCATGCTTATACAGACACGAGGGGAGTATCCTCTATATATTATTTTATTGGATTTGCTACCTATTATATAATAGATTATGATACATGTATATCAGAATGTTCTTCTACTGCTACATAAAAGTACTTCACAATAGCTCACATTATGATGTTATTATTAGATGAAAATACTTCACAATACATCACCTTGAGCATCATAAGAAGTTCTGTTACTGTTACATAGAACATGCAGGTCCATAGGAAAGATATCAGGAGGGCCGGGGGGGGGGGGGGGGGGGGGGAGTGGTGGAGGGACAACCTCTCTCTCTCTCTCTCTCTCTCTCTCTCTCTCTCTCTCTCTCTCTCTCTCTCTCTCTCTCTCTTTAATTATATAGAGTAGGACAGAAAATACATTTTGATTTGTTGCCCCCTCGGCTTAAAGGTTCTTACAGGCCTGTGGAAGTTCTTCACTGTATGGGTCACTTAGTGTCACACTATGTTCTGTGCAAGGACTTCAATGTACATGTAGTCATGGTTTCTGCCAGAAATATTTTTTTGGGGTATGGCGCTATAGAATTGAAAATATTTACAATGTGTGTGCTCATTGCAACCGCAGTCCCCCAGAAAGAAAATAGTTAGGTTTGGGGTTAGGGTTAACAAAATCATACAGTAATGTTAAAGAGTCATTAATTTTGTCAAAAGGTTACCTTAAAAAATTTAATTTGCAAAAACATTTGGGTATCCATTTTACTCTCTGGCAGAAACCTTCGTTGTAATACAACAATACACATGTTTAACAGGGGCGTAGCGTGATCTGGACCTTGGGGGAGGGGGGGGTTCGAATATGAACCAAGTTGACCCGTTTTCTATTGTTTTTGCACCACCAGAAACTCCATATGTATAAACCTGTATGTTTTAGTTCTGAAAGCGGACCGGGGTGGGTGGGGGTCCGAACACCCCAGCCTACACCCCTGCTTAAGACAACAGTAATAACACTTGCATGACGTTAATGGATCATGAAATGTTTCTCACAACCACTTACACATTCATAGTCTGTATGACCATAATTTCTCAGTCGCCCATTAATTACAAGAATGAATATCTAATTAACCGATATTCAGAACATAAGTATGTTTTCTCCATAACCATTCAGGCAGGTAGCCAAATTCTTTGATATGTTGCAAAAACAAATGTTATACAGAAAAACATGTTTGATGGAAATGATATTTCACAGGATATTATTTTTAAAATATAGCATTCATTATTATGATTTATTTTTTTTGGCGGGGGGGGGGGGGGGGGGGGGGGGGGATTGGGTATTTTGGGGGGAGTCTCTCTTTAATATTGATAAATTTTATGATGATCATAGTTTATGCTGCTGTATTACAGCTGTATATCTGAGAAGAAAAAAAAGTGTGTATTTGTTGCCTTGTGAAGTACTGTAGTCATTTCCGTGGCCATGCATAACACATTTTCTGATGCTTTCTTGTGCAGGGAAGGGTGTATATCTTAATGATGAGGTGAGGTTCTGTCGGGGGTTTTCCAGTTCCAGTGTGCACTAAAGGTTGTGTGCACTTTCCTGTCTATGGGAAAGTAAATATAAAATTGATAGCCCTCCCCCCCCCCCCCCCCCCCCCCCCCCCCCCCGCACCATGCAAGTATTTAACATCCAGTAGCCAATGAAATAAATCATTGTCCTTTAGTAGTCTTGTTAAACAAAAGCAAACTTTAACCAAATAATTTTATTTTAAAATGCACTGAAGGTGTCCTCAAACAAACAAATATTCATTCCTTTTCTCCCATCCCTAGCCATGCAAGACAGGCGTATTCCATGACATCAGCCCATGCGGAATAAATCAGTCTTCTGTTGTTTGAGCTCATATTAACATTGGGTGACGTCACGTAAACGGCAAAATAACGCAAGAAATGCTTTTTATATTTCGTAAAAATAAGGAAACCTGCTGTCATAATGAAATTATACCATTATTTTCGGTTAATACCATTAGTATAAACCATTTTTGGGTACGACCTTTTCAATGGTTATGATTATTTCAATGTAAGATAAAAAATAAAAAATGTAGGTTTTTCACGTTTTTCCAAAATGCTTGTTTTTGATCTACTGGATGAGAGAAAATTAATCCTCCATATATGTATCCATGTGTGACAGGGCTATTCCACCTTCGGGTACATAATATGATGTCAGAGACTCGACAAGCCTCGTCCTGGACAACAAATTATGTACCCTCGGGTGGAATAGCCCTATCTCACATGGACACACATGCAGGATTCTTTTAGTCTGCATACCTTGTACAAAAATATGAATAACAATAATAATTATGTACTAATGGTTTGTTGTTTTTGTTCCACAAACCAGAGTTAATTGTTTTGACATTTTGTTTTGGTGCTGCCACCATTACTGATGTAATCCTGACCCCAAGTCTTACAGTCATTCTTGGTGCTTAATTACCACAGTTACCATAACTAACTGGCTTCCACTGCCATGGCAGACATCAAACTCTGGCCATACTTTACCACTGTGGATATACTTAATTGAGTTTTATTTACTCATGGAAGACGTATGCAACAGCTGTGGAATTTTAGCTCGTCACAAGGAGGAACAGGCTTTAACTGTATACAAAACACATACTGGTGAGGGCAAACTTCAAAGAGATCCAACTGAAGAACCTTTTCTCTCTGTCAGTGGGTCTGGCATGTGGTGCTCCAGCCATTGTGAGGAATTCACCTAGCAGAGTTGATATGTCCTCTGACAGTTGTAATCATTAAGAGAAATGGCAGTGTTAGGCATTTGTACACATGTTGGGACACACACACACACATGCGTACGTATGTACTAGTAAGTTGTACCAAAAATATTAATGAGCAACTACAGTGTCACTGTAGTACTACTATAATTAGTACTCATTTGAAAATAAAAGCTTATATGTTTTTAAAAAGCCGAATCTTATTTTAAAGGTATACTGTCACGGATTTAAGGACCTTATTTCTCTAAAAATGGATAAAAAATAAAAATTACATTAATTGTTGGAAACCAAATCTAGGTATCACATCACCTTAACTGAAACATGATGGAGTGAAATCCAGGTCATCCCTCTCGACAATTTTAGTTTTTGAATTATGGACCATTCAATTATTTTTACAAAATGTCATTAATAAATGGAGTATGGTGGTTATGAAGATGATTGAATAAAGTACATTTAGGAACAAATCAAATTATTTTTGTTCAGGGAATACTTTGTTAGACCATTAAATAGGTCAGTGATCTGTGACAATGTGCCTTTAATGTAATTAAATAAAGGTAATTTTTTTAGCATTTCAGATTAAACCAATCTACATGTACTTTGTAAAATAATTTTATACAAAACAATATGAAATTAGATAAAAAGCTAAAAATGACATCCTTGAGTACTTTAAAAATCCTTTGATCATACAAGGAAGGAAATGTTTTATTTAATGACACATTCAATAAATTTTGTTTACGGTTATATGGCATCGGACATATGGTTAAGGACCACACAGATATTGAGAGGAAACCCGCCACTTCATGGGCTACTCTTTTCAATTAGCAGCAAGGGATCTTTGATATACACTATCCCACAGACAGGATAGTACATACCACGGCCTTTGTTACACCAGTTGTGGAATACTGGCTGGAATGAGAAATAGCCCATTGGGCCCACCGACAGGAATCGATCCCAGATCGATCGCTCATCAAGCGAGCATTCTACCACTGGGCTACATGTACATCCAACCCCTTAATCATAAAAAGACTTTGTAGACCAATTTTTCTTGTTACATTTGTTGGACATACCTTTAACTTGCAGGATCTAGATACAGTGCAGTAGTGACACTAGATATGGATTATGTAATCGGCACAGAAGGCAGTGACTGACTGGTCCGTGGGTATATGAATTCCTCACCCAGTATGCGGAAATTGCTTCGTACTTGTTACATGTTTGGTTAATCAAGGTCTGTTCTGGCATGCCGACATCCGCATAACAATGCATTACTGAGCCGAAGAGTTGGCACGAGTCATAAGTCCGTTGGTAGAGGTTATAATTGAAAGCTGTTGGTTACATTTGGCTTTCGTTACTACAGCAGGAAGGGTTCTTGTTTTACCAATACTAAGTGAATTACTTTCCCGGAAAGTAATAGTTTTTGCTGGAGTTATGACACTCATCACTGTAAAAGAAGAAAGAACTTAATTGTCTGTTAGTTTATGTTAACAAATACATGTATCAGTGTAGTCTGACGGTTTGCCACACTTTAGAAGAGTGCAGTCATCTTGAGCAAACGAGAAAAGATGCATTTCTTAGAAAAAAATGTGATAGAATCATTTTCATTCCATCCTGAACTTGTTTTGAAATTTTTCCTAGATAATGAATTTTTATGTAGGCCATTTTGCACAGCTCTTTACACCGTTTTAATTTGACTTTTGACTTTTTTATTTTTATCGATTTATTCATATAGTCATTCACCTTTGTTTCACACCCAGTAGTGTGCTGGGGTGTCATTAAACATTCTGTTCAATTCAATTCAATTTAATTTAGCCACTGTAATATTTCTAGCATTTGTTTCATCTCAGAAAGTAAAAAGTATAGATGTACATGTAGGTAGTCAGTCCTACATCATGAAGGGTTTTTGGCTTTATATGGAATTGCAGATTTTTTATTGCCTGTACGTGTTTCCAGGTGTTATGCAGTTTGTCCAACATGGGGTGAGACAAAGCCCAGTAGTAAAGTGCTCGCTTGATGCCCGGTCGGTTTGGGATCGATCCCCGTTGGTGGGCCCATTGGGCTATTTCTCGCTCCAGCCAGTGCACTATGATTGGTACATCAAAGGCCGTGGTATGTGCTATCCTGTCTATGGGATGGTGCATCTAAAAGATCCCTTGTTGCTAATCGAAAAGAGTAGCCCATGAAGTGGCAACAGTGGGTTTCCTCCCTCAATATCTGTGTGGTCCTTAACCATATGTCCGACGCCATATAACCGTAAATAAAATGTGTTGAGTGTGTCTTTAAATAAAACATTTTCTTCTTTGTCCAACATATTCCATCCAAAACATATGACATGATTTTGGCCGAAGCTTTGCATACATTCTGAGCATAGGGTGCCTCCTTTTTAGACCATTGGCAACCCTCGGCAAAATCTAACAACTGATATTCAAATTCTGGATTTCTTTTTTCCGTAACCCACTTTCATCTTTGTTAGTTACATCCATTAATGTTCACAGGCTGGTAGGTACTGGGTTCGGATCCCAGGCGAGGCATGGAATTTTTAATCCAGATACCGATTCCAAACCCTGAGCGAGTGCTCCGCAAGGCTCAATGGGTAGGTGTAAACCACTTGCACCGACCAGTGATCCATAACTGGTTCAACAAAGGCCATGGTTTGTGCTATCCTGCCTGTGGGAAGCGCAAATAAAAGATCCCTTGCTGCCTGTCGTAAAAGAGTAGCCTATGTGGCAACAGTGGGTTTCCTCTAAAAAAATCTGTGTGGTCCTTAACCATATGTCTGACGCCATATAACCGTAAATAAAATGTGTTGAGTGCGTCGTTAAATAAAACACTTCTTTCTTTTTTCCATTAATGTTCATCTCAATGCATGTTTTTAAAAAATATTAATTTATTAAATAAAAAATTTATTTGATTTTTTTTTAATTGCACTTTTTTTAAAATAAGTGTTTAAAACCACAAGATAAAAATCACAATATTTTGTCAACTATAGTACGTTCCATCATTCTATAAAAATGTTTTTGTAAATAATTAAAGTTTGGTTTGACGTAAGAAGAAACGTAGAAGTGTTTTAGAAATAACAACAACAAAAAACACACCTACATTTTGTATTTTTGTGTGTAATTTACAACTCAATTGGCTCTGAAATAAATAACTTGTAGTAAATTCCATGGTATGAAAAAAAGGCGTTCCCTGTGGGACGGACTATAAATGTTGATATTGTCAGGAAAAAATTAAATAAAGTTGAAACATTTTTTTTACTTCTTTTTTTTTGTACTTGAATTGAGATTGAACATCTGTTGATGTAACTATCAGCGATGAGGGGCAGGATTTAGCTCAATCGGTTGAGTTCTCGTCCGAGGTGCTTGCGCCACAGGATCGAACCACCTCGGTGGACCCATTCAACTGATTGGGTTTTTTTCTCGTTCCAACCAGTGCACCACAACTGGACAAAGGCTATGGTATGTGCTTTCCTATCTGTGGGAAAGTGCATATAAAAGATCCCTTGCTGCATTAGGAATAATGTAGCAGGTTTCTCCTGATGACTACGAGTCAGAATAACCCTATGTTTGACATCCAATAGCCGATGATTAATTAATCAATGTGTTCCAGTGGTGTCGTTAAAACAAAATAAACTGTAACTATCAGCGATGAGTTGTTTTAGCCAAGGTGTCCTTCATACTGTAGAACTTGTTGAAGTCAATTGCTGTTCCATTTTTAGATCAACCTTCTACATACCTAAAAAAAAAAAACTGGTGCAGTCTAGCTATATATGAAAGACACCTGCCATCTGATTGTAACATGGATGAGCAAACAATGTTGATGAACTGGCTGCTAGATTTGTTTTCCAAAGCTTTCCCAGCTTAAATTACCCCATCTCTTATCTGAATGCCATTTCTCAAATATGCTGCAAACATTAGACCAGCATTTTGTGAAGATTATGGCTAAGACTACCTGCCTTTCCTTCAGTACAGGTTTACATAAAGTTCAACGCTTGAAATTCATTTTGTGCAGTGGGAAGCAGTCGCTGCTCCTGACATTTTAATCTGGAAGCAAATGCTAGAAATTCAGAAGCATTATAGACCACTTGCACTGATATATATTATGTTAAATTTTACTGTTATTGTTTGTAAATTTACAATTTTTTTTTTTTTTAAATGTTTGTAATATGTAAAGTTAAAGGCCATTTTATATGCTGTCCTCCAAGCTAAAGTGCCCATAAAAAGACCCCTTGCGGTAAATCAGGTGAGGCCTTTGTTAAAGCTCAAGTGTTGCCACCGATTAAACAATGTAATGAGGTCTCATTAAGCATTCTTTTTCTTTTCAGTTAGTGTAATGAATGTCTGTCTACATAGTAGTTTTATACATTTTTTGTATTTGTTCTTCAGATTTGGGGAATTAAATTACACCTTTAAATGGAGAAAATCAGGGCCCATATCTTTGAAGCAATCTTAGCACTACAAAATCGTAAAACCAACATAAGCTATGACATCACTATGGTGTGTGCTGTAGTGACATCACGGCCTACAATGGTTTTAAGATTTTTTAGTGCTTAGACCTTTAAAAATATGGGCCATGGGTTCATTGTTAATTAGGCTTGGTCGTTTGCTTGTTGTAAGTGGTTTGGGGAGTAGCACGAATCAGTTGTTCTGACAACTTGTCCAGGCTTAAAGGGACATTCCCGAGTTTGCTGCATTGTAAGATGTTTCTGACTAATAAAATATTTCTACGATTAAACTTACATATTAAATATATTTTCTTGTTTAGAATATCAGTGTCTGTATATTCAATGTGTTTCTGGTCGTCTTAATATTTGTAAGAAGCCACAACTGGATTTTGTCATCAAATAATTTCGTATGTACGAAAATAATTAGTTTTTAGGAAATAAAATGAAATTTAACCTAGTACAAATATTAGAACGATGAAAAACACGTTTAATATACAGCCACTAATATTTTATGCAGAAAAATATATTTGATATGTAATTACAGTTGTCAAAAAGTCTCTGTTAGTCGATAACATCTTAAAAATTGCAGCAAACTCAGGAATGTCCCTTTAAATACTATCTCTTTAAATAGAAACATTCAGGTGGGACAAGAACATTTCAGATGGGACAAGTAGGAAAAGTCGATGTTGAGAGTTCTTGTAAAACCCTGCATATATATTGGTATAGAAATACAAAATATCTTCAAGCAAACTGTCATGGGTAGGTACACATATACTTACTTACTTCTTCTTCATCATACGCTCAGACAGGGACCCCCGTGGCTCGAACAAAAGCTGCTGTATTCCGTAGGTTCTTAAAGGGGCCAAAGAGTTTCTCCTTCAGGGGTTCATCTGAAGGCCAGACTACTTAACATATACTTACAAGTACATACATTTTATTTCTGTTCTTCTCTTCAAGGTCATGCCAGTTGGAGTGGGAACAGCTGTGGCCCCCAAAACCGGAGTGTTCATCTCAGGACTGAAACTGAACAATGCATCATGGGACAACACACGTTCAGTCCTTATTGAGCAGTTGCCAAACACAGGAAGTTCACAGGACCTGCCTATCATCTGGCTGAAACCAGTCCAAGACCTCTTCACCGAATCCTCTGATGTTCCAAAGTCAGAGACTAAACATGATCACACGTTCAGCTGTCCACTCTATTGCTCCGTGAAACCTGAATTCCATGTGGACCGACACATCGTGCAGAGACTGCCTCTGCCAAGTGGCTGCGACATTCAGATATGGATTCAGAAGAGAGTGTTTCTTTCTGCGTCATTGCCCTGTGATGTGCCCATTTCAGAAACTTGAATTTCATGAAAAGAATTCTTTTCAATTTGTTTTTCATATACATGTACATATTTGGGGTTTTTCTTTTGAAGATACTTTACTTGAACTTGTAGGATTTGTGCATTAAAAAAACACCCAGATACGAATTGTAAAAAGTAAACATTTGAGAGCACTGAGCATTCTTTGGATAAATGCAGTGGAATATTGGTTTAATGTATTTGTTTAAATCAAATACATGTAGTTAGAGATAATGCTTTTTCTGCTTTAGGCCTGCTTTCCATTAATGTGATAAAACGCATGTGGAAATGTGCTTTTTCATATTTGTGTTTTCTCATATAAAATTTGATGTTGTCAGAGTTTAAGTCAAAAGAAAATGCTTTAAGTTATGACATCACACTGAAAGACTCACTTGCGGAAAAATTGCTCATCGATATTTTGTTTTTAGCACGCGGAATCGCGTATATGGAAAAGGTTCTGTGTAAATGAATGCACTTTATTATATAACATTTAGTGAAATATCTTAAAATATCAGTGAAATAAAAGTGTCATCATTCTAAAATGTGTTATCGTCACTGTAGAAAGTTGGAACTATTTTGCTGCTGGCATTTTAAAAATAAAGGTAAATTACCAAAAGTTATATAATAAATAGAAAATTTCATGTTTTTTATCAAATATGATTTATATCTCATCTCATGAAGTTTGCAATCATATCACGCTTGTCGCGCAAGCACGACTCGTGAAATATGATTGCAAACTTCACTCAATGACCAGTTGTTGCATTTTACCATAGTTTGACACCCAGTAGCCGATGTATTTTTTGTGCTGGGGTGTCATTAAACATTCATTCATTCATTCACTCGATGAGATATAAATCATAGTTGACCAAAAAAACATGAAATATCCTCTATGTATCGGTAAACTCGCAGAAAATCACATTAATGGAAAGTGGGCCTTATTGTGTAGCATCTACCTAAAACCAAAAGTAGTTTTCTAGACAGAAATCCATTGTTTATGTAAATAATACCTGATCATATATCTACATGTATTAATTTCTTTGTTAAATATAATGATCATTTTAAACATGCTATAGAAAAGTTTATGGTTTAAAGAAACGACAGGAATGCCTAGGAATTCTGTGATATTTAGCAGAAAAAAAAAAAATGTATTAAGTACAGGTACATGTATAATTAATGAATTTTTATCATTCCACTACAATTTTTTGTTTAATGGATAACAATCTTGTATGTGCAGTGACAGTATATATATATATATATATATATATAGCAGTTTGCTAGGTTTGTTGATAGTATGAACATAATTGTATGTAATATATTTCTGTAATTCTTCATTTTCCATGCTCAGATATAAAGTGGAGTTTTATTCTGCTTTTTTTTTATTGCTGTGATATTTGTGTGTGCCTGTTGCATTTCCATTTTATTAACCCAGTGCATTTTGGACTTTCATGCATTGTACAATGCAAATCTATAGCACAACTTTTATATTCAATTCAACCACTGAACATTTGGTTGAAGTTGGTATTATTATGATCATATTTTCACATGTATCTTGGCATCTTAAAGTTTTATAATCCAAAGTCCAGACCAGAGTTTTTGAACTATACCACAGGACCATCTCACAAATTTAACATTGGAGCTAGATTTTAAATTGTGATCCAAGACTAAAAGAATCCTTCATATGTGTCCATGTGGGGCAGGGCTATTCCACCCGAGGGTACATAATTTGTAATCATAGTATGTACCCGAGGGTGGAATAGCCCTGTCCCACATGGATACATAATGGAGGATTATTTTTCTCCCATCCAGTAGATGAAAAACAAGCATTTTGGGAAAATGTGAAAAACCTAAATTTTTTAATTTTTTTATCTTACAATAAAATAATCATAACCATTGAAAAGATCGTATCCAAAAATGGTTGATACTAAAAGTATAAACCGAAAATGATAGTATAATTTCATTATGACAGCAGGTTTCCTTGTTTTTATGAAATATAAAAAGCATTTCTTACGTTATTTTGCTGTTTACGTGACATCACCCAATGTTAATATCAGCTCAAACAACATAAGTCACGTGGCCATGCATGACCGATTTATTCCACATGGGATGACGTCATGGAATATGCCTGTCTTGCATGGCTAGGGATGGGAGAAATAAGGTTTCTTTCTTTTGGTAATTGTGCTGATCTTTTCACGATCCAGTACATAGCATGTGTACCATTATGGCTTTGCAGTCCAGTTGTGTGTTGTTAGTTTTAATACATACATTTCTTGTCTATCTATTACTTGTAATGTGTTATTATATTTTGGACAAATATGTGACCAGTATTAATTGCCTTGTTATCTTCATTATTATACTTCAAAAACACAAATGCCACAGCATGTTTCTCCGTCCATTTTTCTGCTTTAATTTGTGTGCCTTGTAGTTATTATGTATGTACTATATAACCTTGTTACAGCACCACTTGTCCTGAAAATTGCTTAGAAGTCAAGTAGACAAGCCATCACTGTTTCAGTTCAATGCACTTTTCATGAAGTGGCCTTTTTTGTTTTCTTTTTCTTAATATTTATTCAAAAGGATCAAATCCTTAGGTAAAGTTGTAATCTGCTCAAATGAAAATTAAATTATAACTGAATACAAGACAAATAAAAAACTTTGACTAAGATGGGGGTTTTTACGTACTGTCATGCATATAATTTCTTTTTAACAAAATGAATAGGGTGAAGATAAAAAAAAAATAAAAATTAAATTGCATAAACCAGATGCTGAAAGTTAAAATATAATTTTTGTCCATGAAAAAGTGAAAAAAAAAATAAATAAGTGGTCTTGATAGCCCCTTTTAAAATTAAATGGTTGCCTTGGTGTGCCAATTTTTGTTATTAATTTGGAGGCAACACTTGCGGTGCCCTAAAAAAAAAAAAAAAAAAAGAGAGTAAAATTTGAACACTGTAAAACTGGACAGTTCACAGTTGTGCTATTAATAAATGTATTTTTTTCTTTTACCTACATTAAAAATTACAGCCAACATAAAACAAAAAATGAATATCACACACACACACACACACACAAACACAAAATCAATCTATTCCTTTAATATTGTACATGTACATGAGGTTGCTGCTTTAAGTGGGCTTTGTATACTGCTGAAATTAATGTGATAAAATCCATGACATTTTTCATGGTATACTGTATATGTAAATTTACAGGAGGTATAGATGTACTAAAAATACATTTTTTAATTATACAGGTGTACAGAAAATATTTATTTTATATTTTTATTTTTATTTGTGTTACTGCAGGTTGATTCTGCCAATTTATATTTGTGATTTTTATTTAATCCTTGTATATGTATAAAGTTAATATTTAAAATGAAACAATAAAATACTTTGAACAGCACCAATTATCTGTGATAAATACTTTATGAAAAAAAAAAGTATTTGTATCATTAGTTATTCAAGTAACATGTATTTTATGGTTTAGACTGAAAAATGGCTGCAAGGCCAAAAAAAATATATATAGTCGTCTAGTCAGACCAATGTTCCAGAATTGATGGGGTTTGTTTGTTGTTGGGTTGTTTTGTTTTTTTTTGGGGGGGGGGGTGTTAAAGGGTGGGTGGGTTGGTGAGGGGTGTTCAAAAGCATGGATTGCACAGAAAAGGTAGGTATATATCTATAAGCGTATGAGGCAGGAGGGCAACTGCTCCCCTCCCCCAGTGCTGGAGCAAAACTTCAAATTCGGACAAAAATTATACAGATATACGGGCAAAATGTGCTAACCCGAGATCTTTTTACCATGTATTTCCATCATTCTACCCTTAAAATTAGTTGCAATCCATGTAAAAATGTGTGGTGATTCATTTGCAACCCTATATAGCTGTTTGGTAGTAATGCTAATATGATTTAAAAAAAAATATAAAAAAATCCAGATTCGGACATTTTCGTGTAATTTGGGCAAAACTAGCCTGCACCTCTTACAAAAATGGGAGCCCATACGCCTATGTATATATATATATTTTTTTATGTCCTCATCTGCCCAATCTGATTAAAATTAGCTCTACTGGTCTACCAGTAGATCTAACAGCATTGTGTGGACTCCCATGTCCAGGTGACATTTCATCTATAAATAATAATTTAAATATCGACCAATTACACTTCACCTTTTATAGCATTATTCGGGAGCATACAGATTCTAAAAATATCTGGCGAAACTATTTATGCAATAGGTGAACTTGTTGGTCTATTTCAGCATTGAAAAAACCAGGGGGAAAAGTGTGCAGTAATAAACTCTGGATTGTATACTAATATAAATAGATTTTATGGTTATATCATAACGGGTTCTTGGAGCACATTGATTTATTAATCACTGGCTAGTGGAAGGAAGGAAATGTTTTATTTAAAGACGCACTCAACACATTTTATTTATGGTTATATGGCAGATACTTCATGGGCTACTCTTTTCGATTAGCAGCAAGGGATCTTTTATATGCACCATCCTACAGATAGGATAGTACATACCGCAGCCTTAGTGACATTAGTTGTGTGGAGTGCTGGCTAGAATGAGAAATAGCCAGCACTATAGACAGATCGTGCATTAAGCGAACGCTTTATTACTGGGCTGCATCCCATATCCTTGGCTAGTGGATGTCAAATATTTGTTAATTTTGACATATAGAGGAAACCTTATGCATTTTTCCATTAGTAGCAGACAGACAGAATAGCACAATCCATGGGAAGACAAAGACATGTTTATTTAATGACACACTCAAAACATTTTCATCAATGATTATATGCATGGTGCCCAACAAATGGTTAAGGACCACAGATAAGAACTTGGAAGATGCCTGCTTCGACCACTCCTTGAGTTGTTTTGATCAGCAGAAAAGCATCTTTCATATCAGACAGGATAGTACATATCAAGGCTTTTGTGGAGTATTGGCTGGAATGACAAAATGGCCTATCAATGGGATTGATTGTGCTTCCGGCAAGACTAAATGGTTTTTATGATCAGTTGAAGTGTTCTCAGCCATCACACATCTTGACATTATTCAGTAGGATAAATTTCTGAGTTATTTGCAAAACCCAATTTATCCTGCTATCCTGCAGTCATGTCAAGACACTTCTACAGACCTTAGAACAAACAATTTTACATTAAAAAAACCTGCATGGCACTGTACATTATTTTTAATAGACCGTGTACCTTTAATTAATAAGTACTTGGGCACGGGTGTCTAGACTAGTTCGTTTACAGAACTATTACCTGTGCAAGGAAGACAATTCTCTTCTTTTTTTTTTCTTTTTTTTTACATCATTTTGCCAATTGTTTGCCACTGGTTACAGGTTACAGACATGAGACATGAAGGGAAAACAAAATTTGAATGTGTGAAATGCAATATAATGGCATGATTTGGCATCTATGTTCAGTGCTGGAAATAAGATTAATAATGTTATTTTACTGTATTCCCGAGTCATTATCATCTAGTGTAAGTGTTGGGTACTCGAGTCCAGGTCGAGTCTGACACTTGAGTACGGAAATCCAATAGTTTGTACTTGTGGAGGCCCTACCTTTAATATGCTCTTTTAGTTACCGTTAAGACTGAAAAAACTAAAATATGACTTCTTAATAATACCGTTCCAGATTATACTGCAGTGCTGGACATGCAATGCAGTAAATGTTTCAAATAGAACCAAACAACCCCCACTTGAATCTTAGTAATCATGGGTAAAGTTGACCAATGATATATCAAATATGGAGAGAAAAAAAAGAGCCTCAAAAACACTCTGGCTTCGAGGTGAAATATTTGTGGTTGGCATACAACAATCATATTTGATTATTCTGGTCATATGTATTTTTAGCACATTTATTGCCTCAACTGTGATGCTATCTAAAGCTGTGATATTAACATCACACAAAGAGTCCACATAAATTTGTAAAGTTCAGCATACAGTTGTTAAAAGTTGCCTGTTTAGATTCTGGAAGTATTTTGATAGGTCAAGTAGAGGCAACACAGATTTAATTTGCGTTAAAATCTCACCCATAGTTACCCAGTGACATAATTCAGCTAAACTATAGGCATTACACAATTTCATAATTGATCATTTATTAAAACTCAAGTGCTCTAGCAAATTTAGTGGGGTTTTTTGTCAATATATTTTCCGGGGGAGCATGACGCGACCCCTTTATAAACCTGAGCCAACAGAGTCTAGATCCCCACCCTGCTCAAATTCCCTGCACCCAAAGCCGTGTTACATGTAGTATGTAATTTGGGCTGTTGCACGGTTTCATTTGGGGTTTGGAGTGGGTTTGAAACAAAGAAAACATTCATGTTTGGTTTATAAACTTTTATTGTTGGTAGTTACATGTCCAAATGTCTCTTATTCATATGCTACCATTCTGTCTTCTGTCACAACCTTGTCAAGTTTACAAACACATGTACATTGTTTATATATATATGGAGAGATATATTACATCAACAAGCACATTTTAAACTTCACATTTCTAGGTTACAGGTGATCATTCACACACACACGCACACATACAAATCAAATAGCACTAAAATGTACACTCTTGCATAGATATCAATCACAAAATTATACATCAGAATCTTTGTTTCCTGACAAAATAAAGACAATAGAATGACAAATTAAAAAATAGACCAATCTTGTAACAAAATATGCATCAAAATGATAATGTTTTAATAATAAAATTCCACATATATAATATATATATATATTTATAAGAATAAGATGAGAGTGCCATTTACCCCTGTCACTGTTTTGGTACCTAAAAATCTGAATCTTTACAACTCAAATAAAATCATGTGACCTACTTCAAATTCTAGGCAACAACAATGTTTCACTGGTTCAAAATTAACACTGGTTATAAGTACAATTAACCCGTTTTATATTGTTACACCCACCACTTTGCATCGTATTTAAGGGGTAAAACAGCACAACAAAAATATTGATACCTCATTTTCCTTTGCACTTCAAGGAAGTTAATAGAATAAACTTTCATGATGTATAACAGAGCTACCGGTATACAAAATCACAAACAATAGAACAGGCAATATCACTTTGGTTATGAAGTATATATTAAACATAAAATAAGGTAAATAAAACAAGAGATCATTTGAAATGAAAAGATAATCACTGTGACTTAAATATACATATAAGCATTATTAAACACACACAACAAGAGTGCAGCTTTTCCCAATGCAACTGCTCAGTGAAAATAAAATTAATGCTCATCACTACTACCATATCATCCTTTAGTAAAAAATAAGTTTTAAGACACTAGCCATTTCAATAATAATAAAAAAAACCCAAACCTAAAACATTTATGTAAAGAATTTCATTGACCTAAAAACTTTTTACAATTAATTTGTAGATGGATGTGTAGTGATAGTTCAGTGAATTTTAGTTGTTGTTTTCTTTTTTCTACATTTGGATACTTTGATGACTATTATGAATTTGCAACCATTGCCACCACTAAAAATAAATATTAAAATAACCCCCTAAATAATATACAGGCATTGAATTTGTTTGGATACAGCCAGAATTGTGAAATTTAGGCTATGTAAATATTTTGGGATTTCATCTTATACCGAATACGCAAATATGTTTGCGAATAAAATATACCGCAAAAATCGTGAACACGTTGATAGCACTGCGAATTTAATTACGCGCGAACTTATTTCAGATTTGGTAAAATATTACTTCCCTTATAATATATAATATATAGTTTTATCTCTACATGCCCAACCCATATCAGAATCAAGCAGAGGTCCGCAAGGTCACATGATTCTGTAAACCTGCATGATCACGTGGATTTGATTTAAGTGACACACAGCTGGGTGTAAGTCTGTTGTTACGTAATCTCAGTTTTGTTTGTTTTCTTTGTTTTCTGTATTGCATGTGCGTGTTCCATCAATAACATGACAATAGTCTTATCAGACATACATATAACATTGACGTATCGCTGACAGCATGGTGAACATGTCAAAGTGTGTGCTTGAAATAGTCATTGAAAAGAGTTTGGCAAATGAATATGGGTGTTTTTTTATTTTATTAATGGGGACACAGTCGCGAAAATAATTCCTCGTGAAAATGTCAAATGAAAGCCCGATCGCCAATTATTTTAGCCGAGAAAATATTTGCGTATACAGTAATCTTAAGACTTCTCACAGCTTCCCTTAATATCCAACAACTATTAAGTTTGTCAAATATGAAATAGACTTACCAAGTTTAGACATTTGAAAGTTTTGAAAGATGTAATGCTATGAAATAATGCTATGAAATTATAAAAATCTTAACATTTACAAATGATCAAATTAAAATGGACAAAACCTGAATTGTTTAAGCTGCAGTCACTTCCAGTTAAGACTTAATATAATGTATATGTAACTGAATGTATCAATATATTCTGTACATAACTGGGTAGAAAAAATACCATACTTTTTTTTATATAGCTGTTAAGACATTTAACTTTAATTGACTTCAACAATTTTGCACAGAAGGAATGCAAGCATATCATTAATAAGATGAATTTCAAGTAAAACCTTTTTAAGAAGTTATTTTATAACTGAATTTTAAAATAATATTTTAATATTTTGCCCTATGATTATTAGGGTACTTGTTATGTGTGTTCAATTACTGTATTAAAATTATATACAAAAATGTAAGGTAATGAGGTTCAATCAAAGCATAAACTGAATATACTGAAAATGAGCATTTATATTAATGTACTATCTTGATTCACAACCACAAATGAATAAATACTAGCTACACGTATTTCTTCATATAATTATGTATTCTTTAGACTAAAAATACAAAAAGAAACCACAAACTAGTCAAAGGGCTCATGCACACTTGATGCAGTACATGTGCTGTTTTTAAATGTATTGTTTTTGTAGGAAGCCTAACTTTGAATTCATTTAATGCAAGCAGTCAGTTATTTCACAGCAGCTGGCTGCAAGTGTTTTGAAAAACACAGGCATCGCACTGTATTCAGTATAAATGCTCTCGTTGGAACCAATGGGGGTTTTTCTGGCTTTTTGTAGCCACACCACTATTATGACCAGCTTCCAATGTAAATGAGCCCCAAGAGTGGTTATTTGTCTAGTTAAAGATCAAAAGGATTTAAACCTAAAGCTTTCAGTAAAAGACACTTGCATAAAATATGAATTTGTTTAAAACAATTTCAAATTTCGGTTCAGAAGTATATTTTATTCTTATAATACCCCAAAAGACAAAAGAAAAAAAAGAAAGAAGGAAGCTGACCTAGGTGTGAAAAACACATTTAACATCACAAAACTGATGTAACCTACATATTGTTCATAACAAAAATGACCATAAAGATTCAACTATGTACACACATGTATAACAGATAAACACAATATATATCTTGCAAGGTTGTAAAACATTTTTCTTGTTTTATGTGGTGTACCGATTGATGCTCTACGTTGTTGTTTCAGTCATTCACAAATGAGACCAAAATATAGCTACTAGTATTCATAAAGGTTTTCATCGGTGAACAATGTCAATCAGACAAAAGACAGAGCTAAAGCAGATGATTTCTGAATGAAAAGCTACATCTATTATATCATATATTTTAAAGAACTATGCAAACAAAATCGGCCATTTCTCCTTTTAAGCAACATGCATTTTTCAATCACTATAAAAACAATCCACAAAAATAAATGGATGTGACATGTCTATCCCTATGACTAGTCAACTAGTACAAAATTAGGCATCTGGTGAAAAATTTACAAATACATTAACCGGATAAAACTTGATGTCACAATTAGCCTTGTTGTGGTATGATAGTATGTGAATTATATTAATATAAAGAAGGTAAAGTTTTGGCTCACGACTATAAAGGTTGTCTAGTTTAAATATTGTATAGCACTGCTGATTCTATAATTTTAATAAAAAAATCAAATATTAAACCTGAGAAGTGGATATATAAACTCCTACATAAAATATATTTTTATAATAGGAACAAAGTTAAGATTAAACTATGCATGTGCATGATGTATAAACATTTTAAGAGCCAGAAGAACATGTTATCAACAGATGCTCAATTGAAAAATATATATTTTGACATTAATTCAGAATAGTATATCTTTTTACAAGTATAAGATAAACACATTTGAGAATGTATATTCCAAAATAGCAACACTTTTCCCATAACCAATAAAATCACACATGCACCTAGACATTGAAAAATGCTAAATATTTCATAAGTGAAAAATGGATTTTTCCATTATGAAGTGTGCGTAACCTGCACATGACACATAAAAATGAATGGAATTTATAGCATGTACAAGGCAATGTAAAATTACAGGACAAACTAGCATACTTGCTTTGGTATCAAAGTTATTTTAAGATGTACAGAAAGCAAAAAAATAAAAAGGAAGAATGAAAAGAAACGAAAACGGCAGACAAATAATTCAACCGATATGCATGTTAGCACGCATTAAGTTTATATTGAGACACTCTGAAATTGTTGGGCTACACTGATGAAAGGATAGATAGATATAGGACATGTTTAAAATTTATCAAGAAAAAAAAATTGTCATGGCTAAATTCAGTGTCATGATGGAATGTTGGATTTGCAGTTAACATTTGTAGACACATCCTTAATCCCAGCCAAATCATAATCATCTCCCACTGACAAGATTTTATATCTATATATCTATATATCTATATATATATATATATATATATATATATATATATTATAAGCATATTATAAGGTTTTTTTGAAGTGGCAAAAACCTGTGTCCTAGAAGCAATTTGTTGAATTTCACCTGTTTTTAAAGATTGGAGAACCCAAATACCAATGAACACTTATTAGAAACTTTAGACAGCAGGTAGCTCCCAAGATTTAAAAACATATACTGATGTCCAAAAGAAACTATAGCAATACTCTGAGAGACTACTGAAGAAAAAACAAAATATATTGCATGTTTAAAACTATATTGAGAGTGGTGTTTTGGCATGTTGGGAACAAACTTTTATTCCATAAAAGCAGAAAGATATTTAACCATCCTTTTATTTCCATTATCCAAATTATAAAGGAAATTAAAAAAAAAAATTCTTGGTATAGTTTCTTTTGGACGTCAGTATAGTTCATCTATTGTTCAAAACATGTAAAACTGGCTTAAAAATCCAAAGGGAATTTTTTTTACTGTTGCCTATTAATGGTAAAAACTGATCCAAAATGTAACTGGTCAAGTCGTGTTAGGTCTAATGTTCGTATATTTTCAGTCTTTCAAGAGTTCATACAGGTATTTCACAGAATCTAAAAATGAGAAGCCTGTTTTCATTAAGTTGCCTAATCAATTCAAGATGGATAGACAACAGACATGAAGATTGCTAACATTGTAGTAAGAGGTAAGATGACAAATCATCATTTCCCACAAATTTTAAGTCCACCTTCATAAATGTCTCAAATGGGACCATCAAGATGGTTTAGTAGGGTGCTCAATTGGCATGCTTTGGGGGTTTTACTATGGCTCGACTTGAAACCCTGAGGAGAAAGACTGCAAAACAACACCTTGGCACATCTTAGTTCAAAATGCATGTAATTTTCTTTATACAGGAGCTATCTGTATTCTGCCATTACAGGGTTCAAAATAGGGAGTAAAATATGGTCTGCTGTTATCGTTTTAAACAGCAGGCCAAAAGAAATATGACATGCTAAAAGAAAAAAAAGGCCTGCTGGAAATAACACAACACTGGATGAGTGGAGGATTTTGAACTGAAAAATTAGGACCTCCGAGATGTATTTTAGAGCATTATTAAGTTAAAAGAATCATGAGCTCAGCCTCAGCTAAATAGAAAATGAGATGATCGTACATACATTTGTCTCTTGAAAAATTACCTGTGATTTTGGGGTAATTTTAGTCTAAAAAAATGTACTGCTTTTGGCTTTTTACAGGCCACTATTTTAAGTCCTGCATTACAAGCTTGAGTTTTCAGCCACGTTAGAAATATGGGCTAGATGTCTAGATGTGGGTCATACAAATGTTACCTTACCTTTGAACCTAAGTTAGTGATGTTTTCCTTCTAATTTCCATTACCAATAGTTATTAAAGGTTTCTACAAATCAAGATCAGTAATTCTAACAAAAATTAGAGATTTTTTACCTAACAAGTTAGTTCCAAGTATTGTCATTTACTAATTTTAGAACAGATTTTCCAAACTGTAATAACGATGTGTTCAATTTAAACCAAGTTTTTTAAAAGACCCCCAATAGGGTAATTTAAATCCAAGATGGCCACCAATTTTTCAACCAATCTCAGAGGAATTCAGAGTTAATGCAGAATATGAGGAATATTTTTCATCCAGAAACAAAGGTAATCCATTTTTACCATATACTCACTTTCCACACCCACCCCTACCTGCTCATACCAAAAAAGAGATACAGAAAATTATTTTATTTTATTTTGTAAAGCTCCCCACGAAAAAACAAAAACAATGATTACAAGCTATATTCGTTTTTGGTTTTAATACACCTATCTTTATACCCAATATTTTTATTGTATATTATAATATATAGTAATAATAACAGTTATACAAGATTGAGGTCTTTACATGTGCATATCAAATCATATATATTTTTAAAGCTGCTTATAGTTCCATAAAGCAAAAAAACAGAAAAGTGAAAAACTGATTGACAACAAAACACAGAAACCTACAACAGATATGTTGATTTTGGAAACTTCTATTTTCAAGGGTTGACAACACCATTTACAGTTCCACACATATTTTGGGCAGCAAACCACACAGAAGATACACCCTAATCCAACCTAGTTGAACATATTAGACTGAGTATTAAGATGTGGTGCTTTAATAACACCATCATGATAGTCCCCACCCTCCTGAAGACCATAGACATTGGTTGGAGATTTGTTTGCCACCATAACCCTTTGAACTTTGTGGCCATGCTTAACAAGTATAGTGGGACTGCTGTACGACCGTCTGGTAATTGCAACATGTTTCTTCAAGTTAGCTACAGTGCTGGTTGTATTTGGAGGAGTGTTTATAGAAATCACAGGGGGTTGTTCACAGCTGTAACTGTTAGCATCAGAAACATGCATGCGATTGGCCAAAGATTGCTCCACTGGGATGACATTGCCCTGAAAAAAGTTGGGATTTTGTTTCATGTTTTATTCCGTTTTCTTTGATCGTTTTTAAACAATTTCTTTATTGGAATAAACCCATCAGACAACCTGAAACAGTTTTGGAAATTTCACCTTTGAAAAAGCATTAACTGTATCCAAACTAACCAATTTTAAATCAAAAAGAAATGTAGACTTTGTTACAACAATAAGTCGGACACAAAATCATGTTACATATTACAATGATGATTCTTCTAAGATTCATTCATGCACATATAAACAAAAGGTTCAAAACTATTGTTCAGCTGGGTTTATTCCAATTGTTTCCATGCCCTAAATATGTAATGATTCAAAATATATGCATTTCAAATATGTCAAAAACATAATAATCTTTTTAGAGCCCATACTTATGAGCAAGTCGCTTTCCCATATAAAGCAATCTTTTAAGTCCAACATAAAACAACTACAAATGAAACTTTTACCCCTGCATTTTTCACAAATGTTATCTATCTGGGTTGGGAAGGCTAAATTTTCATTAACTGCACCACAAGCTGGGTTTGGCAAATAGTGGACCAAGATGTGCAAAGGGTCGAGTTGAAACAAACTTTACTGCAGCCAGTTTGTCACTGCAAACTAAACAAATTTGACTTAAATGTATACTACATTACAAGCAGGCACAATTTTCAAAAAATTGTATGTTAAAAATTTGACATAAGTAACATGCTTTTAAGAATTTTAACAGCAGCAAACTGCTCACAGGTATGGGCACACAACATTAGATTTTAAAGCACTTAAAGTTAGTAATGTAAGATTTAATAAATGTTAAAAACATATCAAGGCACAAGCACAATACTCTTTTAAATATGGAAGTCTTCTTTCGCAGACAATTTTAACAATGATACAACAAAATATACATATTAAATATTGTAACAGTTATGAGTAACAACATTCATGACTTAAAAGATACAAATATATTAACCAATCTTATGTATCAAATACTTTCAGTTTTAGACAACTTTTTGTAACTCCTGTGTATAACTATAAACCCTATTATTACCAAGTTTTCCATAAACAATCATGAGCTATTCCTATTTATATTCTTGGATTGTTTTATCTTTCTATTAAAATATTATCTTTTAGCAAAAAAAATGTACACCTGTTTTAGCTCTCACAACAGAACTAACAATTATTTAAAATTATACCCTGAAGTCATCATACAGAACATATGAAAGCAGTAGCAATTCATTTAGATTTCACAACATTTAACATAAATTAGAGACAATGTTGTTTGACAATCATCTGAGAGTGAGACATTTGGTTTTTAATATAAATGCCTTCATTCACAAAGCATAATGGCCTGGAATTACCTCAACTGTGCCTCCCTCGACAAGAGATGCATCACTCATATCCGCAGGCTGGTAGGCATGTGGTGGTGGTTGTGCGTACATCACCTCTGGTGTGGGAACTGTGGCATAGATGTAGCCAGGACTTCCACCAAAAGCTGGTTGACCAGGACTCTATTAGGAAAAAAAGACCAAGACAATATCATCATCAATACAAGAGCATAAAAACATACTTTTCAAGAGTCCAACAGTACCGATAGTTCTCGAATTTTGTATGGACTATACTCCTTGATCTACCAAAACTTAAACTTTTAGACACAAGTAGAGCCAGTCTATTTAAGTCTACTTTAGTCATTTCTGTCAATACCAGTACAGTGACAGAAATAAGCAGAATGTTTTACTAGTCCACCAGACAAATACATCTAAAAATTTACTTGTCCGCCAATGTTTTTAGTTGTCCAAATATATCGTTTGTTTAATTCGAGTAAAAGGATATTTTTTATTGATCAAAATGAAACTGCATGTCCACTGGACAACCACTAAGGTGCATTTTGTTTGTCCGAGCAGATTATTACATGTCAGGACAAACGAACAAGTACTTATTTCGAACGCTGCAGTTCACTGGTCAGTAAAAATTGGCTAACCCTTTCACCATCATGTCACATTTAAATACCATGCCATTGTTTTTATAAAAGAGCATGAAAAAAAAGCTATGGTGTTAGAAGAGGATTTATTGACCTTGGATAATGAGTCTTAAAGAACCACAATGTGGTACAATCATTCCAACATTACACAGGATTGCCACATCCATACAATCATAATATTCAAACAGTTGTAGAACATCCATACAATCATAATGCTACAGATTATGACTGAATGTTTCTTTTGTGTAATTTAGCATGTTTTCAAGACTGTTCAACTAAAGAAACCTTAATAACTTTAAAAAAAAATGGGGTGGGACATAGCCCAGTGGCAAAGCACTTGTCTGATGCGCAGTCTGTTTAGGATCATCCTTGTCAATGGGCCCACTTGACTATTTCTTGTTCCAGCCAGTGCACCACGACTGGTATATCAAAGGCTGTGCTATGTGCTATCCTGTCTGTGGAATGGTGCATATAAAAGATCCCTTGCTACTAATGAAAAAATGTAGCGGGTTTCCTCTCTTAAGTACAGGTCAAAATTACCAAATGTTTGACATCAAACAGCTGATGATTAATAAATCAATGTGCAAATTTTAATAAAACAAATATTGAACTTTAATTAATAATACAAACCTTTATTTTAAAAAAAACAACTTGTAATCTGATCTAGTTTCTCACCTGTGTTGCCCAGCGCCATTGGTTAGCAGCTGCTGTTGTCCACTGTGGAGTAGCCTGCTGAAATAAAGGTACCAATACTTCAAAGCTGGCAGCTTGAAGGAACGTTTGCAGATTAAAACATTTTCTAGTCAAAGCTTGTTTACAGACCATTTTTGGAAAAAGTTTAAAGTGGACCTGCCCAAATGCAACTTGATAGAACTAGTCAAATCGTTCATCCCCAAACTTTCTCTTATGCAGTATACTATAAACCTAAACAAACACTTAACCAGAACCTGTCAGTATAATCTTAACTAATCTTTTAAAAAGAAAAACCTAAATTGCTGGAGGCAAAATGGAACTCCAGTTGAATAAATGGGTTACTTGATACAACATACAAGAACGCCAGACCAATATATCTGCTTGAAAAAATCCAACACTGCAACTCTTGCTTCAAAAAGTGACAACTTTCATTGAGCAAATACATGAACATGTAAATTTATACATGTTTAACCATGTAAATAAGCATATTTTGTTCACACTGAAATATTATAAATCAACACTGAAATCAAGCTCGTTGCTCAAACAAATTAACCGCAAATTACTTATTTTACAACACACATAATCAGTGCTCGGATGAGTCAAGAAAAACAAAATGCCACATTTAAAATTTTTAAAAGTTAATTTTGAATTTTTTTTTTTTAAATAAAAAACAACATTTAATCATTGGGTTCAACTTCATTTCATAACATTAATTAAGGCCCTTAAGATCAATTAGTGGGGGTAACAAGCTATTTCAAATATTTATCTTTGAGTGGCTTTAATGTGATTTTCTTACATATGTAGGGGGCGAGACGTAGCCCAGTGGTAAAGCGCTCGTTTGATGCACGGTCGGTTTGGGAACGATTCCCGTCGGTGGGCCCATTGGACTATTTCTCGCTCCAGCCAGTGCACCACGACTGGTACATCAAAGGCTGTGGTATGTGCTATCCTGTCTGGGATGGTGCTTATAACAGATCCCTTGCTGCTAATCGAAAAAGATTAGCCCAAAGTGGTGACAGCGGGTTTCCTCCCTCTATATCTATGTGGTCCTTCCTTAACCATATGTTTGACGCCATATAACCATAAATAAAAATGTGTTGAGTGTGTCGTTAAATAAACAATTTCCTTCCTTCCTTCCTTATATATGTACAACAATATAAATGTAGCAATAAATGTTTAAATACAGGTTATTATGGTTTGTATATTATATATAGTAGGAAGACAGTTGTAAGTTCTTACTTTGGTCTTCACATGAGAAAGCCGAAACCCCCAACTACAGAGACTGATGTTCCAAGGTGTACCATTGATTCTAGTTGGGGGTTTTCCTTTTCTGATATTTAAAAGTGTCCACCATTTTGTTTATTTTATGTCATAACTTTGGCATTCAGGATTGACAATTACTAACAGCTGACAAATAGTCATTCCTGTGCATAAGCTCATCCACCATTAAAAGCCGTAAACAGTGCAATAATTATTACAACTACTGTGATTGGTTGAATCTAATTTTTTTTAAATTAAGCCCGTCCAATGGCTAGCAATTATGCTACTTGTATCGGTTTCAAATCAAACTATTGTTGGCGAGCTGAGTATAAGACTAAATGTACTGGTCTAAAGCAATACTGCATTCGACTGGATGAGTTCCAGCAAAGGGTTGGGTTTTTTCAGTCAGTGAAAATTACTGTTGTTATTAACTTAATAGGCAGTAACGGATTTTTCTAATTCTAATTTGTAACCATTATCTAGTTGCATGACACAGTATGAAGGCAGATTTAGAATATTTATAAACATTTTATACAGATCTCAGGCGATGAATAAAGGTATCTACTAACAAGAAAATACTAACAAATTAACAATTTCTTTCTGTGCTCAATGCACATTAACATTACACTTCATGTGCCAGTGATATGATACTCACATAACTACTTTGTCACTGTTTTTGTCATATTCCCTTCTCTCGATTAGACATTTAATAAAGTTTCTGCCAGATGGTACAAAGCTTTTAAAACAGATTATAGTAAGAGAACTTCTGTTTATTCAAAACCACCTGGTTGGGGCACTTTTGTTTTTAATGGCTGAATGTTTTTAGGAATGGATCTTAGTACCTAGATTACAGATTCTTTGTTTAGACATTTAACTTGTTTTTACTGATTCTACCGACATGATTCTCACACAATATTAATAACTAAATAATTAAGTTTTCTTTGCGTCTATACACTTTACGGCAAATCTCAAACTGAAAATATTTTAGTACCGCCTACCCACCTATCCCACCCTGACTTGCACTATTTTTCTGCAATCCGTCTAATTATTCCGGCAACCATATTTATAAAATGTAAGAAAGTTCACATCTAAAACTTACTTGCAAGTGCTGTTCTATAGCTGCTGACGAAAATTATATGGTTCCCCTGACAGAGTAAATGTTTGACAGATTCCCTTCATTCACATTCATGAAATATAAACTAAACACAAATTGGACAATTCCTTCCAACTTGGGCCACAGTTAATACTAGCAGAAATGATGGCACTTATTAAAATTACGTCATTTGGCAATCACCCGATTCAAATAATAGTGAATGAACTTGCATTCTTATACGACTTAAGTCTCAATGAAGATTATACAATACTACAGCCGTTTTTAAAGCTAAACAAAATAAATTAAGATATGTATACATATAAATTTAATCATAAGATTTGACCTCAATTATTTTTTGGTTCATGCAAGTATCAACCATAAACAATGTGCCACTTTTGTATGACCCTGTATGCAGTGTCGTACAGTGTGCACATCGTTTGGGTTTTTTTCAGTTCATACTTGCAGGAACCAATAAATAATTGCTGTCAATTCTTAAATGGATAAAAATGTAAGTATAACATCAAGAACAAAACGAAAAGGCAATTCAATAGTCACCAAAATAAGACCAAATTTGTAACTAAAAAATGGCAAAGTATTTGTAACAAACACGAAGAAACAACATCTAAACGCGCACAACAATGTTGTTTGTGTTAAAGGATTATTTCATTTTTTTCACTTGCTAGTCTTTTGACATATATTCTCTTTTTTTTGGAGTGGACACTTTTATATTTCCATCACAACTGGCTAAGCCCTGTATAATTCGATTCAACAGTAGTCACTTCAAAACAATGCTGCAGTTAATGTTACAACCTGCAAATAATAAGCACGATCGGGGGAAAGAGTAAGAAATACAGTAACTGAAAAAGTCCAGGCCTAATTATTGCTCTCCCAAATCATGCCAGTAACAATAAGCAAATTATTACCAGATGAGCAGTTAAGCTTTCCTTTATCTGAGGCAACGGTTTCGGAAGCCACATCCTCGAATTTGCATCTTCAAACCCACTTATTGGTTGATAAGCTGGGTACTGTGGAGACACATGATACAGTGCTGGAGTCTGCATAGTCTGTGGCACCATCACAGTAGTTGTGTAAGTTGGCTAAACAAAAAAAACACAATTTTGTAAAGATGGGAAATTTTAAAAAAAGATACACGTATTATTGGTGATGGATTAATCTGACAAGAAGACAGTTTAAGCAACAGTAATCAGTTTACCTTTGCCCCTGGATTGCATCTCTGAATTTTAAAAATGTACTTTAAACTAATATAGAAGCAGTTTGTCCACCAACGTCAACATTTTTCAAACTCGAAACAGATTAATTGTGTAAGATTCAACAAAGTTTTCATTGTATTTGAGGCGTAAGTCCATGTATGCAAAAATATACCTCGATTCATCATGTAAACAATGACAAAAAAATAATAATGTAGATATTGTTGGAAGTGAACTCTGTATTTTACATTTTAATATATTGGTAAATAAGTAATTCTTTGGCAAGCATATAACTGATCAACTACACTGACATAATCTCTCTTATCTGTCATTCCAACCATTGTTCCTCAACCGATTCATCAAGTGGTATGTGCTGTCTGTATGAAATGCTAATGAAAGAACTTACATGTATATAACTGTACAGAGCAATTCCACCAGTTGGGATTTTTTTCACGGCTCTCGATTGTGTTACTATTCAGTGTGCTATTTTGGTTTAAAACATTTAAGTGTCATAAGGTCTCCCTGTTTGCAAATCTTTAGAGTCCGCCACCAACCCCTACCATGCGTGTCCAGTAGAACAGAAGATACACTAAATGTTTTGAAAAGATTGCTATTCAAGACTGTGGTTTCCCAGGATTTTGAGATACAATTGACTGTGTCAATTTGAAGGGAACAGTCGGGAAGGTCAAACTTAAAGAGACGAGAGGTAGCTCAGTGGTAGAGTGCTAACCTGAGGTGCAATAGGTCAAAGGAATAATTAACTCCAGATGAGGTGTTTTTTGTGGGGTTTTTTTATCCCAACCAGGGCCACATAACTGCTAGATCAAATTCATGGTATGTGCACATAAAAAAGATCCCTTGCTGCTATTCATTAGTAGCCCACATGAATTTAAGACACCAAATAGTCTAGTTTAAAAATGTGTTAAGACTGAAGTAAAGAAATATTTCTTTTTCTTCCTTCCATACAGTCTTAACCTGACTAGTGCAGGCGAGATATCTAGCCCGATGTCACACACTGTACACTGCATACAGTGCATTACCCAATTCATATTTCCTGCCTTTTTGCACAATGCACTCACTGGAACTAATAATAATACAACAGGAAAGATTATTTGATAATATGGCAGCTTTAGGTTTTTGTTTTTCAATGGAAAATACCTGGGAATTTTGAGTTGAAAAAGTGGTTTTCAGCAAGTATTTTCGCTTGACAACAATAGCAGGATGCTGTGGTCATTTTTAGGAATTGATAGCTGATTGTGACATTAATAAATTTGACCATTTTACCAGCAATGAAAATCATGACATATTGGGATATGAATCGTAATTGGGGGTTTGTTTTTTACCAGAATTGTTTTAGGAAACTAATGATTCATATCCCAGTATTTCATGATTTTCGTTGTTGGTAAAACAGTCAAATTCATTATCAAATTAGCTGTCACAAACAGCAATAAATTCCTGAAAATAATTGTGACATTCCACCACTGCTGTCAAGCGAAAATACTCACCGAAAACCTTATTTTCAACTCAAAATTTCCCGATATTTCTTCAGCAAGAACAAAAAAGTAAAACGGCCATTATCAAGATGAGTCTTGATCAGTGTTATTCTATTATTATTCCCATCAGTGTAGTGTGCAAAACGGCAGGAAATATGAGTGAATGTACAATAATATGTATGCAGTATACAGTGTCTGTACACTGGACGAAATCTCGCCTGCAGTACTAGTCAGAAGGTTTATGAGCATTTTGGCAAAATTTGGTTTCATTTTATTGTAGATTTTAAAGCAAAATGTACAAATGTTCTGGATATAGCTCCATATAATGCATTCATACACAGGAGCTAATAAACTGAAAATATATCAAGCCTCATTGTTCAGTCATCTGTCAACCAAATGAATATTGTTTTAGTATTATCGTTCGTCTCTTTTACTCAAATTTTGATGGATCCAAGCAAGATGAAAACAGTGGACTTCAACTTCAAATTGTATCAGTAGCAATTCTCCACTTAGAAAACCGTGTTAATTAATGTATTTAATACACATGATTAAACTGTGCAGATGTGTTATCACACAACCATTTCTCAACTTTGCTAGTTGATTCTGTAACAATGGTTTTTGTCACTTAAATTTGGTGTAAGCTGAAGATGAAAAGTTTCTTCCCAGAAATGAGTGACATTTTGTCAGATGAGTCTGAACAAATCTATATTAAAGAAAAAAGTAACAGTTTTAATGGACACTAAAACAGTGTAAAAATTAATTATAGGGATACACTGAAAATAAACTTTTTGAAACGGCACCTTCACAACAAAAACAAATTCAGATTAAATTGTATACAAGGTTTCTATGGTCAATCCAAAAACTTCAAGCTCATGCCTGAAAATATCAACCACGAAACCTCTATATTGTTGTCCTAGCTGGTTATCAACATAAGCCTTCATCCTCAAACAAATAAAGCAAAGCCTTTCCTGAAATTCCTTTTAAATACAACTAAACATTTATTTAATTAAGTTTAAAATAGATCTTTTGACACTAATAACATTCCCCCCCCCCCCCCCACCCCCCACCATTAAATTTAATTAGTTAATATTACTTACAAGTATACCTACTTCAGGCCTTGGATCTTAACTGTTTTCAGTGGTAGCCCACCGGGCTTCCAGGTTATGAAATCTGGTAGCCCTCAGCAAAATTAGTAGCCCATAATTTTAATAAATGTTGCAAAAAGGAGAGAAAAAAGCAAAATAATTTATTTTTATTTAAATGTTGTTTTAGGATGGGGTTTTTTAAGGTGTTTAAGCATCTTGTTGATTGCAGAGTAACTGGAGGTGCAAAAAATAATAATCTAGTAACCCAGCAAACTACCAGGTTTAGACATCTGGTAGCCCGAGTGAGAAATTAGTAGCCAAAACACCCCGAGCTACTGCTAAGGTCGAACCCTGTAATTGGAGATTGCTAGAAATTTTATCAGTGCAGATTGCAATTTTCGCAAATGCTGATTACATAAAGTAACTGTACATGATGTAACACATAAAATACTTTCAACAGAATTGTGTTTTAGTTTGATTTTGGTTCAAAATCTCATTGTATATTCTGTATATGAAAATAAGACAATTATTATTTCAAACACATGTGTATGTTGGTAGACGGAGCTTATAGAAGTAAGTTTTGTATTTTTACAGAATACAAATGCATATACTTTCTATGCTGTTTAGCTTAACATTCCAAGTCTTTAAGATACAACTTTTTATGGTCAAGATATTTTTAATTTTTAAAATCATTTAAATGTTTGTTCATAAAAATAATAATTTCAATCAGTTAATAATGATACATTCCTTTATGCACTTTCAATTTGGTTTACAAAGTTCATCCCTGATTTGTTTAGAAACTTATCTTAGTATTTATAAGTGAGAAAGATATTAGGTGTCTTTCCAAATTAATTTCAACTGAACACAAAACTACTTTTATCCATTAAAAAAACAAAAACATTTTGGACATTAGTACAATATATTTGCCAATATTTATTGTTATCTGTGATATAATTTTGGTTACTTACTAGAGCATTTATTTTTACAAACATTAATGATGAATGCATTTATCGAAATGGACTAAGTTGTGTTCTCACGCTACCACTTTTGTAGTAAGAATTGTAGTAGGAAACAAAACATGTTTTAATCGCAATGATGTCATCAAGACTCGTAGTGACCAGGGTAGTGAATTTAAAAAGATTCCATAAGTCCACGAATCCCAACACGAGAACACCCCTTCAGAAATAAATGTCAGATCAAATAGTTTTAATAATAAACTTTCAGGAAAGGATTTGCTTCTGTAAGTATAAACAGTGATAAATATTTTTAAAACAAGAAATCTCAATAAACTTCAGTTTCTCATTCCCATGTGCAGTTTTCTACAAAGTATTTAGTTAAAACCAGTTGATATTCAAACAAACAAACGTGTTGCATTACTACCAAAACTATGGCAAATGTCACATAAAACTGTCAACGGCTTAATTTCAAATGTGTTTTGCAATGTAAATAAAGGGAAAAAGACTTTTCATTAATATGATCCAAATAATCTGATGGTGTAAAACAAATATATCTTGTGTCAAGAGAAAATCATGGTACCACCACATGCACAGATTTTTAAATTGCAACAAGGAATATTTTATATGCACTTGGCCAGACAGCACATACCATATCCTTTGCTATTTTAATTATAAATGTATCTAAGTTGTAATGGAATGACCCAGTAGGTCTACTGAACACACAATCACTGAGGTAAATCCCATTTCAACTAATGTCAATAAAGGTCCAAAAACAACAAAAATGTGTTAACAGTGAAGAGATCTACTGAACCAAAAAATCAATTGGTGGATGCTTTGTAATAAAAATTGCACATGGAAAATCGAGAATTCGGTGGAGAATCAAGTCGGATAATTCTGTGAAGGTTTGCTCACCTGAGGCTGAGGTATGGGGTAACCCCCTTCAGGTGAATGAAAAATTGCCATTCCATTTTGGTAAGTGTATGGAGTTCCATTAGTGAACATAACTCCACCTTGCGAAATATTAGGATCTGAAAAAATGGATAACAAGGGCAACCCTACAATATTTTCAAAACTGTAAACATAACTGTGAGGTATGGTTAAACAGAGGACGGGATAAAAAATTAAAAAGTAAATATTGCATGCAAAACCAAAGTGGAACTTTTCTCCCAGCTGAAATTCGAATGCACAAACAGTTTTAATTTTAAAGTTCTAATGAAACTATTTGCATAACAAACGGCAAGCATAATTTAATGTTTGTCAAAGGTGCTCTAAAACATGCATTTGAAATTCATACTTGACTGATAAAATGTAACCATTCAAACAACATCCATCTACCTGTATTTATTTCATGAAAGCTTTAACCCTTGTTCCAACAATCTGAAAAATTGCATGTATTTACTATCAACATTTCAAAATATTTAAACGTTAAACTAGATATATATTTTGTATTTTATTTAAATGCATTCTTGGGAGAGTTCCAATGTATTTTAGAAACTGAATGATATTATGGGTATGATTTACCCATGGTCTATTAAGCAACTTCAGGTAAGGAAAAACAGTTCATGTGTTTGTTTTATATTCAAAGCCAATTTAGAATATTGTTTGGGGTTTTTGTTTGTTCTTAAATGTAATTAATACATATTTTCACAATTTGCCTAAATAATTACTGAATAATTTACTTTGTGTACAAGTAACTGAATACATATTTTTAAAATTATTTTAAAAAACCCGGTACAAATATCCCACCCCAACATGCACAGATGTTAGATAGTGCCTGAAGACTCCAGTAGTATTATCCAAGAAAAACAATACTTACCAAACGATCGAGGCAGAACCTGCACGATAAAAAGATTCAAACAAATATCATAATGTACTCATGTTGCTGAAGCTAAACAATGGATTAAGTTAATTGCTTCTAAAAAGTTGGAAAAATACAAAGTTTTAACTACCCATTCTCTCCAATGTTATGTTAACTTTTTTTGTAGCTTCAGTAACAGCTAGCTAATTCTGTTTTTAACTGTTTTTATTCATGGTACAAATTAAGTGCAAGTCTGATATAAGTCACAGATACAAGTCACAGAATGGAAACTATAAAAAGCACAATAATTTACATTTTGTAGTAACACAACTGAAAATTATTTTCCAAGAAAACAATAATCGTCCAATTTAAACCCCCAAGGAATAGTTAAATTTGATAATTGGCAGTAAAAATCAATAAAAATTATTGCCACAGGTTGTTGGGGTGATATTTTTGCTTTTAACTTTGTGTTTGTTGGAACTGATGGAAGGGTTGTTAAGTTGCGAGCAAAATATCATTCAACACTGTACAAATTTTGCACAAACAGCAATAGATTACTCAAACATGGTTCCATGCATAGACCTAGTGATTTTCCGCGATAGCAAAAAATGGGACGGAATTCGCGAAATTCCCACTGTGGAACGGAATTTACATTTGGAAACGGAATTACAATTTTCATCAAAGTTTAAAAAAACTATTGCGTTTTTAACTTTTACTATTGTCACATACTGTAAAACTGACTATTAGTACTGTTGGCAAATGAGTTATGTGTTTAGTTGCCGGGTTTACTGCTTAGTCTGTTGTGCCTGCACAGACAAGTCTTTTGCCAGTAAGTTCAGCCAGCCGTTTGTTGCCAGTACTGGTCTTGGGAAATTGATTTTTACACTACACATTAACCTTCCGAGTTCTGCAGGCGAGATACCTCACCCGACGTCACATCAGTCGACATACTGTATACTGTATACAGCGCATTCTCCCCAATTCATATTTCCTGCCGTTTTGCACATGGCACTCACCGGAAACAGAAATATAATAAAAGAAAAAAAATCCGGCAAGTATTTTCGCTTGACAACAATGGCGGCACGTCGCGGTCATTTTCAGGGATCGATAGCTGATTGTGACAGCTAATTTGGTAATATATTTGATCGTTTTACCAACAAAGAAAATCACCAAATATTGCAATAGGAATCATAGTTCGGGTTTAAAAAAAAAAATTGGGTCAGAAAACCACTGTTATCGGGAATAATGGACGTAAATACTGGACAGCTGGCCACAAATGCCCGTAAGTAAAAGCAACTTTTTCGATTTTTTGCCTAATTTTAATCACCATTAGCTGATCTAAAAATAATTAAAATTACAAAAAACCCACGAAAATAATACTTACCGATTCATGTATTTATAAAACATTTAAGTGAATATATGTGAGTAAAAATTATAAACTTGTACCCACTCAAAGTGGTTTTTGTTAAAAATTAATCCAGTAGTCTAAAGGTTAAACTGAATGACGACTTCAGGAACCAGTCAAAATAGTTTGCAAACATTTAGCGAAAAACGACTGGCTAAACGTTACTTTGTTTCCGCTGTGGCATGCAAATACTTCAGACTGTCAAAGCGGTGATAAAAATAAATGTTTACGGTTTGTCAACCCGGGACCCCTTTGAATAAACAGTATACTTAGTTGTTGGGACATTAATGCTTTATATAGTTGTTATAATTGTGACCTTTGCTCCTGATGCGATTTTTCACTACTAGCATGTGATAACATTATCTCCTTTAATTGTGTTAGTTAAATTGTTAATTACATGTATATATATTATATTCTGAAACTTAAATGAAATGGAATTCACAAAAACATGAAAGGGAAAATAGCTTCTTTTTTTTTTAAATGGCAACAAATACGCAAATGAAATAATTGTGCAATTTGTGCTGTTCACAAATACTCCCTGCCTCAGCATCAAAATCAAGCAAAACTGCCTGCATGAACTTGGCAGTACCACCCTCCCACTTTTAGGAGAAGATCATAAAATCACACTTACCTGTTTTCGGATTGCAGGACCAATATTTAGCTTTCTGTCTTTGAAAACCAGGTTGTCCGACTGAAAGACACGATTTCAGTACTAGTTAAAATCAGAAGACATTATATATGAACTATTGTTGGCACATGTAACTAGCATAAATTTAAAACACTTATTATATAAGATATACCTTAACAATCCATATTCTTTCTACAACATATTATTTCTAGTATTTCAGCACATCTAGTGTATTCTTTGTTTAATATAACTATCTGCATTTTTTAAAACTAGGTTGAAAAATGTTTGCTGAGAATGCTGCATAAATTGTAAGTGAATATACAATAAACATTTATAGAATTCACTAAACTAGATATTAACAAAACATTTCAAGCAAGCAATCAAATTTTAATCAGGAATACTGCACATTGCTGGGTTTTTTAATTTATGAAATAAAATGTTTCACTTACTTTACAGCTACAAATATATACAAAATTAAAGAAGATGACAACTTTTATTATTACTTTCATGTTCAACACTGAAGCACACTTTTTACCGATTTATGTTATTAAAGTACATTATGTTTCAATAGCCAGATTTATTTTACCAATTCCGAAATCTAATTTCATTTCAATGAATGACATCCCAGAACAAATAATACATCGGCTATTGCTTCATTGGAATAGTTGTTTTTAGTAATCTATTGTTAACTCAGCCACTTACTCTACTACCTCTCCACAGTTTAGGATCAAAATGCAAAGTAATGTTTGGTTAGAAGCAAATGCCTTGCTTTGTACTTTTTCAAAATGAAAGGCTACAATATGAAATAGTGTTTAGTGTTACCTTTAACCTGTATACAGTTACAGTAGTTAGGTATTAACTGTTTGAGAATTAAAACAAAAGCGTAACAATACATGTTCTTGAAACAGCCATGGAAAGTCATCCATCTTCTTATGCAAATTACTGTTAAGTAGTTCAAAATACTTAATGGCATTGACCCTAGATATTAATTAGTGTAAAATATTTTTTAGCAAAAACAAAGTTTGTTTTGTTTAACGACACCACTAGAGCATTCATTTATTTATCATCGGCTACTGGATGTCAAACATTTGGTATTTTTGAGTCTAAGAGGAGACCTGCTATATTTTTCCCATAAGTAGCAAATGATCTTTTATATGCACAATCCCACATACAGGATAGCACATACCACGACCTTTGATATGCCATTTGTGGTGCACTGGCTGGAATGAGAAATAGCCCAATGGGTCCACTGGCGAGGATCTATCATAGAGCGACCACACATCACTGGGCTACGTCCACTGGGCTTTACCACTGGGCCAAGTTCCGTCACGTACATTTTTAGCAACTAAAGTTTTTCATCATTATACCACATATTACTTAAGTTATGCCTTGCTCAAAATTAATTTAATGTAAAACAGAAAAGGTATATATACTACTCAAAAGAATTTAAGGGTCAGACGATATTTTCGACATTATTTTCTGAATGTCAATTATATTAGCTAGACCATAATGTCACGCATGGTATTGTTCCATTTTGATGAAAGTGGGTCTAAGCAACCCATAAATGAATTAAAATCCACTGTCATTGACACTGTCGACTAGTTCTAATGGCGAAAACATGCTTACATTTGCACGTAAATTAGGGCGAAAGCGAAAGGTCTGCTAAGTGCCCATAACTTGCTTTTTCACAAAGCGCTTCATTTGCACGCTTTGCATGTGTATTCCATGTTCCCAATGCTGAATTTCCGTATAATTGGAGCTTGCGTTCGTATACGGTGCACACTCCAAATTCGACAATGGTACGACGTCAACTGACTATCGAAGATCGAGGAAGGGCTATTGCTTGGCTTCAGGATGGCAATACGCAAAGAAATGTTGCTCTGAGACTTGGTGTCAGTCAGAGTGTCGTTGGCCGACTGGCAACGGTACCAAGCAACGAATTCTGTTCGAAATCGTCCACATTCGGGAAGACCCCAAAGCACTACAAATAGAGAGGACCGCTACATCACCAATATGGCTCTATGTCAACGCACAACCACTGCACGCCGATTACGTGACAATCTGCGGACTGCGACTGGAACTCGAGTGTCTGATCAAACCATACACAATCGTCTGAGAGCCAATAATCTACGCTGACGTCGCCAGGCTGTTCGACCACCACTCCTACCACGTCACAGAACGGCCCGACGTCACTGGTGCACACTTCATCTGCGGTGGCAACGTGTTCAGTGGGGTCGAGTGATGTTCACTGATGAGTCCAGGTTTAGTCTCCAGTTCAACGACGGTCGGGTTCGTGTCTACAGACGTCCTGGGGAGCGCTTCGCTGACGTTAACGTTAGACGTCGTCACCGGTTCGGTGGTGGCAGCGTCATGGTGTGGGGCGGCATCTCTATCCACCACAGGACCCCCCTCTATGTGGTGGATGGCAATCTGAATGGAATCCACCATCTGAATGAGATTATCCGGCCGTTGGTTCTCCCAGGCCTTCAGCAGATTGGCGGCGGGGCAGTTCTGCAGGATGACAATGCCAGACCCCACCGCGCCAGGGTGGTAACGGACTTTCTCAGACAACAAGGTATCGCCAGGATGGATTGGCCAGCATATTCGCCTGACTTGGCCCCAATAGAGTACGCCTGGGACGAATTAGGCAGGAGAGTTCGGGATAACCATGCCCCTCCGGCCAACCTTCATGATCTGGGTCAACTTCTTATGGCAGAGTGGCAGGCCATTCCCCAAGAGTTCTTCAGACGTCTGATCAACAGCATGAGGCAACGATGTGTCGAGTGTATTCGCGCCAGGGGTGGATTCACACACTATTAAACGAATATTCTAATGTGTAAAATCCATGTTTGACAACCTTCAACTTTGACAGCATGTCATGTGATTTTCTTGTATACAGTGACGTTTATTTGTGGGTTTTTGTAAATATCGAACAATAAATTAAATTTTTGGTGTTGTTTACATCATCAATCTAATACACTCTGAAACTTATTTGGTTATAAATTTTTGACCCTTAAATTCTTTTGAGTAGTACATCTCGGAAGATAATGCCAGTGACTTTATAGCATACAGCACTGATGTTTTATACGACACAGCATATATATATATATGTATCACAATAAATCAATTTATTATTTCATTCATTTTCTACATCAACCTCTGGTTGGTTAACGTTATTTCACATGCAATTCCGTTAGATATCATATTGCACTGCTCTTTGGTTTTGTAAACTCATAATTCATGATACAGCACAACTTATGGTATAAACTGGGGAATATCCTTAGCATTGATCAGTAAGCGTTATCGGTTTGATCGACAGTTGATTGGAAGTTGATTGGAAGTTGTTGTGTCTTACAGATGACGTCATATTTCACGTCATAGTGTAAAATACCTGTGATTGCAAGATTGCATGATGTGCGTTTGTTTGTATATAACTTGTGTAATTATGTTCTATTAAATCGATGGAAGAAATAGAAACAATTATGGCACAATCATGAGACCAATATGATGGTTTATAATATAGCGCAAAAAATAAAATTAAATATATCAGTCTCATTACAGTGCCGTAACTGTTTAATATTATATCGTGGACCTGATATATTGATTCAATATTGCATAGTCGTATCGTTACACAACTATAAAACATTTTCTTCATTCAGCTTGGAAAGTTCTATTCTCATCATATTTGGCAGTCGATTCTCAAAAATAAAATTAAGATAATTTTTACCTCTTCATTTCTTTATACTGTAAACAAAGTCACCACTATGCAATCAACTTACTTCTTTTTTTATAATTCTCTCTGCATCTTCTTGATTTTCAAAAGTAACAAACCCGTATCTAATGAGAACAAAAAATATAATAAAATAGAGTTAACTGGCATGGATACCAATGGAAAAATTCTAGAAAAAGAGGCATTTTATCCTCCTTAAAAAAAAACCCAGAGCTACACACGTAACTTCACTGTACTTAACCTGAACATTTAGGGAAAATAAATGTAATATTTTCATTTTAAACTACCATACTTTTATTGTTGTTCCTCAGTGGTAGTTGTATGGCAAATGTTGTTACAGGTTTATTATTATTTTTTTTTTATTCATTTTTTCCCCCGAAGAAAATGGTTATTACAGGAAAACTTTTTAGAAAATATAAAATAAATTGTTTCTAATATCTTTGATCCATGGACCAATGGTATACAGGTTTTGTGCTAATAATTACATAATCATGTTTTTAATATTAAAGTTTGATTACATAGATTAATTTATGGAATGTCATCGCTACACGATCTAAATTTTTAATTACAAGTACTTACCTATGTAGTACTTACCTATATGTCGATATGTCACTGGTTCACTCGCTCATACATCTTACATTCATTCAATGTACAGTTTTTAAACCAAACAATTTTATTTTATAATTATAAATTAATTCAATCTAATATTAATGTGATCTTTTTATTTACCACAGATACATGTAACAACTGAATAGGCATTGTTATATAACTCTCTACTTCTAGAAATATCTGTGTACAATGTTTTAGGAGTCCATCTTCAATTTTATTTTATTCATTAAGTAATATTTAGGTTGGTACAAACCCTTTAGACACTCCAGCTCTATCTGCTATAATCTTTGTATCTTTTACGGCTCCATAAGCAGAAAAAAACTGTTTTAATTCTGCCTCTGTTGTCTGAAAAACACAAAATATATCAAATGCATTACCATAAGTATATAACTATATTATATTACATGTAGGGGTACTGATTTTTCTCAATCACAAATCTGAAAATTAATTTGCATTTTTCTGAGTGCCAACTTTTGTGGTCAAATTATGAATTTATTTATTTGTTAATATACATACATTGTTTTTCTGCTTAACTGATCATTTGAATCATTAAGGCACAACACAAGAAGTTACTCTATGACAAAATGTAAACAGACATTTCCAAACATTGTTGGCCGCCATTTTCTTTTCAGCACATCATAATTTATTACACCAAAATCATGTGTGGGATTAAACAAGCCCTGGGCCTGTGCTTATAAAACTTTTAGGGCCTATTTCATAGGTCTGGGTTTCGAAACACCGGGTTATATCAAAACCTAGGTTTAACACTGGTTTACATAAAACACTGAAAAACTTGACCAAGACCTACACCCGTGGTACATATCACATGTGTGTGTTTTACCAGTGTTTACAAAACCATGCTTTTTACATGGGTTACCCGCAGATTTGGAAAGGAACATAAGCGAGGAATAGCTTACACTTTGTAGTTGAAACTCGTTACCGGTATATTATTAGCATTCACGTTAGAGATGGGGGATTAGCTACCTCCTCCCCCCCCACCAACCCCCAAAAATGTGGAGCAAACCTTCACATTCTGTCAAAAATGATGGACATATTTGGGCAAAATGAGCTGGCCTGAAAATATTTCACCATGTATTTCCATCATTTTACTCACAATATTAGTTATAATCCATGTCAAATGCTTACAGAACCCTACATAGCTGTTGGTAATAATGCAAATATGAATAAATGTTTATATTATTTAAAGTGGGTATATAAAAGGAAATGGAAGGGAAAATGTCATGTACCAGGGCTTAAAAAACACCCAGGGAACTATTGGGGGGTGGGGGGTGGGGGGTGTCACAGAAAGTCAGTGCAAAGAAAATTTATTGAACATAGTTTATGCCCCCCTTACTTTCCCCCACAGCCTTTTTCCATTTTTAATTAGCAGCTTACAGTTACAAAAGACGTAGACCGTTGAATAAGATTTATTAACATTCTTCATAAGATGCTTATCTAGTGTAATTAACAACTAAAGACAATTAATAACTAACGGCTGTCTACTGTATCAAACAATGCATTCACTGTTGTATATATCCTGTTGTAAATCAACTTGAAAGTTATGTTTGTGAAGTCTTAACACTAAACTAATTTCTAATATGTCTGTATTTGGCTAGGTCTGATTTAGTTTTGAATTAAGGCCTGGAAATAATTTTTGGTGATGCCTGTCTAATAATTTGTTAAGTACTGTTCTCTTTTATTAATCATGTACCATGACATAGAGCTACAGATACAGTGACACACACACACACACCCACCCTAAACCAGATATTCACAGGCCAACTGTCAGTTTACAGGGCTTTGGATGGAGCTAAGAGCATTTGTTGTATGCAGCTGTTCTATGTTAAATATACATGTGAAAAAGTTTTAAAAATAAATAAATTTTGAAAAAACAACAACAAAACAACGACCTGAAATGTTTGATAAAATCAATTTCACCAGACGCTTATTTTCAGGCGTTTGCAGAGCTGTGACTATAGGTCATACATGAAGGTCATCTGTACACACCTAGTCATTCAATTCAAATATTTCGTCATACATATTATGCAGTCAGTTTAATTAAGCACCATTATGTTAGTGAAACATGATTATAATTTGTTGCATCTATTTTATTTTGTGACAATGTAGGAACAACATATTACATATTTTGAATTATATGTTAACAACCTAGTCCTTCCCATAGAGAATGCCTTTTATCATACTATGGAATTTATTAAAAGTTATTTATTTCTGAGCTAATTGTTTTCTAAATGGCACACAAAAATAGTGGGGTTGTTTGGGGGTTTCTGCTATTTGCAAAGTACTTTTACTTTTCTTGTTAATTTAAGTCAAACAAAACTGACATTATTTACAGACTATAGTCCTTTCCAGCTTCCATAAATTGTTGGGGTTTTTTTGTAAGTAATTTGTTTGATTTAACTAAGAAAAAAAAGAAAAAAAAGTTAAAGGGTCATTCTGTGCCAACTCAACCAGAGGTTCCCGGGTCACCATCTCCAAATTTTAAAAAATTTCACCCATTTATACTTCCATATAAATAATGGACGCATTCAAAATTTTCGGGTCAAATTCTAATTAGTTTTGAAATTATGGTTGATCAAATGCAGGACCCGTTGTCCCATTTTTGACATTTGCGACGGTGTCAAATGATTTCGGGCACCTTTTGAATGCCAATAACTTAATTCATTATAAAGATATCAAGCTGCAATTTGCTATATTAGCGAATTCATACCTGGAGAATCTATAATTGTACTCATTTTGTACATATCTGTCATAGTTTCTGACCTGGAGACCCCTAAAGTTTAGTTTTTTATCATTCGGAAATTATATTTGTTATATTTTAGGGGACTATTACTCCCTGATTATTTATCACAGATACAAACTGTTATTTGATTTGAAGTATATACCTGTAGATGTTTCTTAATGAGAAAGCTTATATGAATCAACTGTTTTATTAATGTGTAGTTAGGGTCCAAAGTTGAGAAGAAAAAATAAATTGTGAAAAATATACCTGCATACCAGGGGTGGTTTGACCATGTGAGCAATTATCCAGCACCATAAGCTTTTAATATTAACCTTTTGAGTACTGCAGGCGAGATATCTCGCCCGACGATATCACGTCAGTCGATATACTGTACACTGTATACAGTGCATTCCCCAATTCATATTTCCTGCCGTTTTGCACACGACACTCACCGGAAACAGAAATATAATTAAAGAAAAAAGATTTTTTTTCAAAATGGTGGCTTTTGTTTTGATTTTTTCAATTGAAAATACCTTGAAATTTTGAGTTCAAAAAGTGGTTTTCGGCAAGTATTTTCGTTTGACAACAATGGCGGCACGTCGCGGTAATTTTCAGGAATCGATATCTGATTGTGACAGCTAATTTGATAATAAATTTGATCGATTTACCAACAACGAAAATTAACAAATATTGTAATATGAATCGTAGTTTGAGTTTAAAAAAAAATTCTGGTCAGAAAACCACTGTTATCGGGAATAATGGACATAAATACTGGACAGCTGGCCACAAATGCCCGTTAGTAAACGCAACTTTTTCGATTTTTTGCCTAATTTTAATCACCATTAGCCGATCTAAAATAATAAAAATTACACGAAAATAATACTTACCGATTCATATATGAACTTTATTTCATGTATTTATAAAACATTTAAGTGCATATATGTGAGTAAAAATTATAAACTTGTACCCACTCAACGTGGTTTTTGTTAAAAATTAATCCAGTAGTCTAAAGGTTAAACAACAGTTTGTATCTCTGATAAATAATCAGGGAGTAATAGTCCCCCAAAATTTTTAAAATATCATTTCCGAATGATAAAAAACTAAACTTTAGGGGTCTCCAGGACAGAAACTATGACAGATATGTACATAATGAGTACAATTATAGATTCTCCAGGTATGAATTAGCTAATACAGCAAACTGCAACTTGATATCTTTATAATTAAAAAAGTTACTAGCATTCAAAAATCATCCGAAATCATTTGACTCAGTCGTAGGTGCAAAAAATGGGTCAACCAGAGTTTGACAAATCTAGCCACGGGCGCCGGGCTAGCGGTTTTTAAGTTTGGGCTAGTGAGAAACGTAGTGGTCCCCACCATCCTTATTGCTCGTGGGGGGTTTTCCTCTTCTTTTTTCTTTTTTTCTCGGCTGAAATTTCGTTTAATACATTTGATTGTGACATTTGTCATCGAATAATATCAACAACGCAGTCAGTATATAATAATAATCCACTTGAACTAGGTCTGCAAACTGCAATAACATGCTATCTCTACATAGTCAGTTACAGCATGCATTGTTTACTTTTCTCTTTCAAGTTTCTGGCACAGGAAATAAGTCTAATGACACGCGTGTTTTGATTGGTTGGACACGTCACGTGGTGGTTAATCTCGCACATATGTTTTAGGCTAAGAACTTGGAAATCACCAATCGCGATAACAGGTTAATCTCAATCAAGTAAACCCCAGTCATGTTTTGAATTTCAGTGTTTGTTTTATTTACCTAATGTTTTCTAATTTAACACTTCGCTTACATGTGGTTATCGGCAATCAGGAAAACAATTTACTTTAATGGTAACCGCACATGCAATGATTCGGCTTGGCCTATTACGTGTAGCGGTTTGGACAATGTGTTACAGCTACCGATACAAAATAATACCTTTTTTGTTCATCATTTAAACAACGGATTAGATGTCGCCGTTATATTCTTTTGATATCGGTCTGACAGGGGATGGTGCCCTCTATTTGAGCAATTGGCATCACTGTTAGTGTTACACAGTGTTCCTGGCGACATAAATAGTAGGCCCTAAATCATTTAGTAAATGTATAACCCACTACCAAATACACCTAACCATCTATTACCGTGTGTCACACTGTCGTACCCTCATTTAAATTTAATTATTTTGATGGGTTTAGATACCAACCATGAATTTGCTCAATTATTTTTTCCCCGGGGGAAGGCAAAAGCGAAAACAGGACAATGACGATGGATCACACTTGACAAAAGACCAAACGTACAACACAACAAAAAACTGAAAGTTACAACATGATTTAAGTGTTTGTCTTATTTTATAGTTATACTTATAAAGGTGTAATGTTACAAAAATTATATAAAAATCCAGTTATAATTGATCCGGAATTTGTCATACTCTGGGTCAACGGGCCCTGCATTTGACCAGTCATAATTTCAAAACTACTTAGTATTTGGACTTAACAGTTTGCATGCATCCATCATTTATATAGATGCACAAATGGGTGAAATTTCATCAAAATCGGAGATGGTCACCTGGGAAGATTTCTGGAAATTGGTTGTTTTGGCATGGAATGAACCTAAAGTGTTTTGGAAATAACAAAAAAAAGAAGTAGCAGCTTTGTGTGCAATTTAGAGACCAATCGTCTCAGAAATAAACAATTTGGAGTAAATATCATAGTAAGAGAAAGACGTTCCCTGATGGAAAGGACTATAGATTAACATACTGATACCATTATTAGTGTAATATTTAGCTGCCCTGCATCCCTAATTAATCAAATTCAATTTTAATTTGCTCTACAACAACATTGAAAGAAATAAGTAAAACTGTTCACTAGTCCACCAGACAAGTACATCTAGAAATCTATTTGTCTGCCAATATTTTCACTTGTCTAAATAACTGTCTTGTCTCTTTCAAGTACAAGATCTATGTTGTTTACTGCTCCAAATGAAACTCCATTGAACATTTATACTTGTCCATAGGACAACCGTCGGGGTAAACTTTGTTTGTCCAAGCACATTTTCACTTAGCACAAATAGCCAAGTGCTTATTTTGAACATTGAAAAAAACCCATACTTTTATCATATTTGCAATCTTTGACCACAGCCATTCCAAAATCTAGTAACCTGGAGATGAGAAACAGTGTCTACTATTTTTGTGACTTCTAACGTTTGTTGTTTATGTTGCTTTCAGTCGCACTTACCTAGCAGTTAATAGTGACCTTTTAATAATTATGCTAGTTGTTCATTCTTCTTTTTATAACAAAAAATAAATTAAAAATTTGTTTGGGATTTGATTGATTATACAAACAGCAGAAGTGGGTTCTTCGTAATAATTACATCTTGGGTAATAAATTTAACATACACAGACTTCATGAAAACGAAACTTGATTAGGCCACATAAAAATAAAAAAAACTTGTTTAGAGTCCACACATTTCAATTTTTCCAGGTAGGGAGGGAGGTTATTTTTATTTTTTATTTTGTATGTGGACTGCAGGAAGAAGACATCTAATGAATTGTTACCGCTATTTATAGATAAAGACATCTTTTAACCTATTCACTCACTCCATTACAAGATTGTTGTATTTACATGGTAATGATTGAACAGAAAACAAAACAAATGGTGTCGATGTTAATGCACAGGTGCACATGGTACATCCTTTGTCAGATAGAAAATTGACATGATGAAAGGTAGTCGATAATTGCGCAATAACTACAATAGGCTGAAAAACGTAGTTTTGAGTTTTTACACTATTTGAAGTGGGTTTTTGGGGTTTATTTTTTAAATAATAAATATTTGGAGGTTGGGGGCATTTCTCATGTCAGGTGGGGACGCTAAACAAGTCTTTTTTTATGTGGCCTTAACATGGCACACCTATTTTTGAGAATATTGTGTAAAAGCCTATAGAAAAAGTCTAACCTTTTGACTACTGCAGGTGAGATATCTCGACATACTGTATACAGTGCATTTAGTTTTTTGTTTTTCAATGAAAAATACCTTGGACAATAAAGTGGCTTTCGGCAAGTATTTTTGCTTGACAACAATGGCAGCACGTCACAGTAATTTTCAGGGATCGATAGCTGATTGTAACAGCTAATTTGATAATAAATTTGATCGTTTTAACAATGAAAATCACTAAATATTGGAATATGAATCGTAGTTTTTTTTTTTTTAAATTCTGGTCAGAAAACCACTGTAATATATTTAATATAGAAATGATTTTTGGTTAGTCACATGTGCAAAACGGTAAGAAATATTAATTAGTGAAAGCACTGAATGCAGTATATATATAAATGTGTCTGCTAGCTTGATGTCGGGCGAGATATCTTGGCTGCAGTATCCAGAAGGTTAATCCTTGGGTCAGGATGTTGCTCATCTTGTACATTGTGCAGAACCTACATGTGCCGAAAATTAAATTATGATCTGGGTCATGCACATACATACATACATACATACATTATAAATCAGCCGTTATTGGCTGTAGCTGAAAATTAGTCGTATTACATCTGACATCTGCTTTGTCACTAAACAAATAATTAAAATATGTATTTATACTTACAGCACTGTTAACATTTGCTGCAATTCCTCCAACAAATATTCTATTTGGAATGACTGTGCCATACTTAGGTGCATGTGTACCACTTAAAGTATTGTCACTAGGTGTGGCAGAAGGGGAAACATCAGCAGAAGACTGTAAGATAAAAACAAATATATAACAGATTACAAGACTGAAAAATAACACTTGGGAGACAAACGTTCACTGCCACAATATGTTTTCTGATAATCAATTTCACAAGCAGCTTTTGCATTTCCGTCTTAAAGTATAACTAAAAGTACAACCATTCAAATTAAAAAATTGGTGCCAACATTAGGACTATTAGTGTTAAATTATAGGATAAAAATGGGAGCCTGCAAAAGCTCTTTTCTTATTTTAGACCTAGCTTAAACAAACGGAACAAAAACCCCACAAACCACTATTTAATTTTACAACTTATAAATCATCTCGACTGTACATGTAGTTCATTTTTCTTGACAATTTGTTGCAGTCACTATGACACACATGAATCTTTAATTTTGTTTTAAATGTAATCTGAAGTGAAGTATAAGTGATTTAGTTTAAAAAGAAAAGTCCAAGGCAGGGGCTGCAGATACACCCCAGCACAAAAATACACATCAGCTATTGGATGTCACATAAGTACAGTCTAACTTCAATAACTCGATCTTGAAGGGGATGAGGAAATAAGAGTTTCAAGGAGTTTGGGTTTTCGAAATTAATATATGAGAGTTCAAATTTGAAACTGCATTGCAGCTGGTTGATTTTGCTTAATATTGTAAAAAAGAAGTATGCGCTTCACTGTGAACTCTGAAAACTATGCATCCCCACAGTTGGAAGGCGAATTAATATATCGCTGTCAATTGACACTGACGATGTTCACACTCTATGTTCTACGTTGCGACCAAAATGTTATTGTCGCCGTCTGGCGACCAACTCCAAAAATGCCTAAGTATTAAATTATTTGGCATGTGCTTTCAGTCTTAACAGCGAAAACCAATGAAATTTGTTGACATCATTGTGCAGTCGGAACATTTGTGAATTCCATATTAATTTTCGGTATCGTTCGGAACTCATCGCTGATTTGAATGATTTGGCTAAAACAATCCAGATACTTGGGAAAACAATTCAGACATTTCGATTGGTGTGTTATTTTAATGCAGACAACCATTTGGTTTATCTCAATTGATAGCAATTTCTGGACCATGTATGTAATCAGCCGATTAAAGAAGTTGAAATTGCATTCAACACAAGTACAAAATCAAGTAAAGGTTTCTCACTCACTGTTCATACTATCCACATTGTAATCAAACGTGCAAAATGGAGACCGATTATTAAACAATGCATTACAAAATGAGCATTTCAACAATTACATGACCAGTGTTAAGAGATTAACGGTATCCCGATATCCCGGGGATACCAGAATTTAATTTTGGATACCAGACTTCAATAACCCAGTATCCCACCGGGATACCATATAATGTTGTTGGGGTTCTTTAATCCTGCACTTTTATTTTTCGCTGAAACAATGAAAGTCGTCGTTTACTGGTGAAGTTAAGTAACAGTATTTTCGAGCTCGAACCCAGTCTAATGCTATGGCGTAACAATATCTCCCCCAATTCGCTACCCAGTCTAATGCTACACTGGAGCAATAGCGGCATAGCAATAGACTGGGAACCGCTAAGTCGCTATTGTTTTTGTTGGATGTTTCCTCCCTTCAAATTTTATTTGAGATATTGATTCCACATCTGCAGAAAATTTATACAGGTAGGTTTATCATTAGTAATGTCAGAAACACTAATACATTGCTGCTAAATATTAATTTATGTCAGTATTACTCAAAAATAGATGCAACAAATCTTTTTGCCAATTCCATTTGACTGCGAATTTCACGAATTCCGCCATTTCGATTGCAGCGTAGCAATAGACTGGGAACAAGAACAGTGTTTTCCAAGTTTGTTACGTTATTTACGAATTTCATTTAAGTGGGATAGTAAAATCTCTGGTGGGATACCAGATTTCGAAATGTTAGTATCCAATGGATACTGCCCAAAAAAGTTAATCTCGAACACTGGTAACGCTCTTTGATGCACTAGGAGATGTGTTACAAATGTTATGGGGGGAGGGGTTGTTTGTAAAGATTTACTTAATGGCAACATCTTTAAAACAATGCGATTTCTTTTTAAAGCAAAAACTAAATACCAGCAACCATACATGGCCATATTTTCTATTAAGATGAGTTTTTAATCATTTATTTATTTATTTACAATAATAAATCCAAAAGAAAAAAATGCAAACTGAATAATGTTGGTTAAATTGCATAACTGTGGCAGTGAAAAATAGAGAGGGTGACAGGGGTGATACATAATTTTAGAAGGAATGGTGGTTTTAACCTGTTATGTGGAGCAGGGTTATAAAAAAAACCCTGCCAAAGTTTCCATTATGTAATTACTGAATGGACATAAGTATTGCGTTTGATCTGCTAACCAATGTTTCCGCCCAGCATGTAGAAGCATGGTGAAAACTTTCAGAGCGGCAAAATGTTAAAATATTACAATTTAAAACTTCAAATGCTAATCAAGAAGACGAGACAGGTGAAACAAATACTGAAAAGTCAAATGAAGGCCAATCTGAGAAATCTGCAGCTGAAACCGAAACAGAGCCTAGCCAAAAAAACTTGGCTTTTAGTTTCCGTGGCTTCAGCATGACGATAATACTGACACAATGCACTATACCTATTGTAGAAAAATTAGCAAACAAGTTGCTGGCATAAATCAAATGAGGGGAGAGAGTTCTTTCTGTATACCCACCACCCACAAAATATTTTATTTAAACGGTAGGATAGGTAGGGAAAAAAATAGTCATATGAGACATAAAATTATAATTACAGTCCCTCCCACCTCCCTCATGCGATCAATTCTGAAATGGTCCTCATTGCAAATTCATGATTGAGTGAAAACTAAACAATTTCATTGTTTCAAATTATTTATTTAATCCAGCAGCATAAGTCATGTATAATGTTATGATGGTTATAACAAATGCATTTATAAATGATACCAAAAAAAAGAGTAGTGTGGCAAGCGTAGAAAACTGTTCACACTGAAGGAGGGTCCTTCTTTAAAATAAATGAATGCTTCTTATACATATATGGGCCTGGCTGATACGGGCACGGAACAAGACAACTTCATCCTCCCTATATAAGACTGCCACTCTCCCAGGACTGGCTTGACAGAATGAAAGTTGTTGCCAATGGATAGACTTAAGTGCAGGACCATGCTCAGGCCTGTGGAATTAGAAAATTTTGTACTAGCTAGCTGGGCTAGTACATACAAAAATTCACTAGCCCGCAGATATTATCACTAGCCAGAGATTTTTCCTCAAATTTTATGACCACTTTCATTTGCCATATAAAACAAACCATTCGTCAGCAATTTTAATTTGCAACTGAAACAAAAACGAAGAAAATAACTGTTCTGTAATTAGAAAACAATAAAATGTTCCACTTTTGACACTGCAAATTGTCACACCATGTTAAAGTTTATTAACTTTCTATAATGTTTACATCTGTTCAGACTTGGAAATAATTTGTTTGGTGGTGCCTGTCAAAATGACCTATGTCAATCAATTTGAGCCTGTCATAAATGAAACTGCCAGTCACCAAATGTTGAAATAATGTTACTGTTGTCATTTATTATTATGTACATATACCCTTATCTCAACACTAGAACTACTTTATATGATGCAGTGAAACCCATCTGAACAGTACACCCATGGGCCAAATTGAGCACAAATGTAAAAAGTCTGGTTTTGATGGGTATTCAGCTTAGATGGGTTTGGATTCAGGCAAATGTCTGTGTTGTATTCTGTTCACCATTAAATATGGAAACAATAATAAAACCGGCAAATAATTACAATCAACAGGAAACGGAAGGAAGGAAATGGTTTATTTAATGACGCATTCCAAAGCATTTTTTATTTACGGCTATATGGCGTCAGACATATGGCTAAGGACCACACAGATATTGAGGGAGGAAACCCGCTGTCAGCACTTCATGGGCTACTCTTTTCGATTAGCAGCAAGGTATCTTTTATATGCACCATCCCATACACAGGATAGCACATACCACGACCGTTGGTGTACCAGTCGTGGTGCACTGGCTGGAGCGAGAAATAGCCCACTGATGGGGATTGATCCAAAACCTACCGTGCATCAAGCGAGCGTTTTACCACTGGGCTACATTTCGCCCCGTTGATAAAAGGATGCAATTAATAAGCACTTTGGGTTGGGGATAGGGGTGTTTTGCTCGGAAGTCAACATTACAGAATTCAAAATTGTGGGTCGTCAGACTGGCTATTGGGTTTTGATATTGATTTGCCCTGCATGCCCCCCTCATTTGTTTCATTAGGAAATGCTGTACTGTAACCCTTGAAATTCTAAGTGTTTTTGGAAGAGCACACTCCCTTAACCACAAGTTCAAGTAAATGCATTTTTATCCTCCCACACACACCACACACACACACACCTTTCAAATACACTCCCTGGGATCTATTGCCCTTCAATTTTCCACATATTTGTATTTATAAGTGAAATTATTGGTGGTCAGATTTTTAGATATGCTCATCCAGTGGACAAATGAAAAATTCCACATATTTTTATCACCGAGTGTGACATCTGATCTCTCCTTACTGGCCATCAAATGTGAGTTGTGTTTTTGTAATTATGTTTTGATTAATTTTTGACAAATTACAATGGCAGCTGTAACTGACACTTTATATTCGATGCTTTATTTACGAATCATGCTGTAATGCTTGGTTACTCTGTAATCAGAATATTTCGCCAGTTTTATCCATTTAGATTGGTCAAAAATTCCCAAATACTGTTGGTTATGATGAGCAATTCTGATTATTAACATTAAAGCACATTCCAGAGTTTTGATTTCTTACATATAATTTACATTGTAATGAATCGATTATAAGCACTCAATCACACTACTGGGTCTAAACAATTACACGTGCATTACAGGGACCTCTGGATTGCAAAGGGGTGACAGCTTATAGTTGAACCGTGGCTATGGTGCAGTACGGGGGTCTTATTTTCAATAAAATGTTTTGAAACATACACCCCTACAAGTCACTTCAAGTGTTATGGTCAGCCTGATGATGATATATTTGTAGATAAACATATATTTAGAGATATTGTTCTGATAGTTTAATCAAAATTTCTCTGTAGTTTATATCAATTTGATAAAATATACTACCCTTTTCTGGTGCAGAGTGGCCTTTCCAAAAGAAAAAAATTAAATACTGATTTACATGGGTTTGAAAGAAAGGCATTCAGTCTTGCAACAGGTTTCCTAACAAAAATGATGCCATTATTAAAGAAAATTATTTTAATTGGATATCGCATTAAATATATTCTGACATTTTGATGTAATATAACAGCAATAGAGAAGCAGAATTTTTCATTTGTCCAACGGACAAGTACATCGAGAAATCTATTTGTCCAGCAATATTTTCACTTGTCTAAATAAATGTTTTGTTTTATTTAAGTACAATGCCCCTATTTTTGATTTCTCAAAATTAAACTGTATTGAACATTTTTACTTGTCCACTGGACTACCATTGATGTACATTTTGCTTGTCTGAGCAGATTTTCACTTGTCAGGACAAACGGACAAGTGCTTATTTCGAACAATGACACTTCACTGCAGACTGACTACATAAGGACACTCGATTGGAAATTCAATGTGGGGGTTGGTGACTTTTGGATCAATTTTTCAGGTGTCTATTATTGAAAATTTAGTCATTTGGTTTTTTAACCAATAAATAAGAGGCTATTTCATGGGGGTTTTCCCCAGTATGATTTTTATGTCAACAAGTTGACATAAAAATCGTATTCGAAAAAGAACAATGAAATGGTATATTTATTATATACATCCTTTCTAATTTTTGACAATATCTTTGCTTTTTGTTAATATCTTTTGCTTATTCTATCGAAAATATTCAACGCCATGATACGTTTCTTTCAAAGTAACAGAAAATTTACTATTTTAAAAGAAATTAGAATAAAAATAATCTTTATTTAATTAAATTAACATTTATTTAATAATACTGCTGTGCAAACACACTTGACAAAGTGATCCACAAAAACAAAACAAATCTAACCCAAAATTAATTTTAACTTACACTCAACAACAGGAATTGTGCCATTATTTAGCTTCATATTCAAATAATTACATTTTCTTTGCATCAATACACTTTACAACACAATCTGATTGATCCAGATATGCTTACATTTTTTCATGCATATCTCGATGAACCGAAAAAAATTAAACCACGCCTACCAAAGCCTACCCCCTCAGCTGACTTGCACTACTTCTGTGCAACAAGCCGGATTATTCAGGCAACCAGAGATATTTAGGAGACAGATACCAGTAATAGTACTTTTTTATATGATAAATTAATGGAAAATGCTATTGCAGAGTTGACTTGTATACACAATGATAATAAAAAAACAATCCACCTCTTCGCTAATGAAATGAGACTCGGTCAGTGGCCAAAGAAATGTAGGTATGTTCACACCTGAAACTTACTTGTAAGCGTTGTTCTACAGCTGTTGACAAAAAAAATTAAACGGTTCCCTCGACAGTGTAAATGTTTGACACATTCCCTTTATTCACACAAAAATAAACTAAACACGAATCGGACAATTCCTTCCAATATAACTAAATGATCCGTAAAAATGCACACACCAGCTAGAGGAAATACTGTAGCGTTGTTTATCAAAATGACGTCACTTAACAAATGACTAGGGTGCACAAATGTGAAATTGTGATAGGCAAGCTGAAATTTGTTTGCCCAACATCATCTTGTGGTTGCCCACATATTTCATAAAAGTTTTATGAATATAATTTTGAACTGTCATTAAAATGAAACTGAAATGTTTTTATTTAGTTTAGTTTTATTCCTTTTTTTAACATTATTTATCTACAGATCATCTTTGCTTTGGCTGTCGCAGTCATAATACTTTGATGAACTGGATGGTTATTGTTGTAGTTTGTGGCCTTTCACATGTCTTGTGCCCTTTGCCAATAGCCACCATTCTGAAACTTATCTGTCTGCATTGAACTCGTCATGTGGTGGGTCGTCACAGGCTATTTTCATTAAGTTAACTCTAAAATTATGTGATACTCGTTTCAACGGCTGCATCATCCATTACCAAAGATTGTGACAACGACTCTTTAACATCGGTGCGAGAAACGAAATCCGGAAGTAAATTTATCTAGTGGGCACTGCTTAAACGCGGATTGCCGAATAAAATAAAGTTCATATATGAATCAGTATTATTTTTGTGGGTTTTTGTAATTTTTATGATATTTTAGATCAGTTAATGACGATTAAAATTAGGCAAAAAATCTAAAAAGTTGCGTTTACTTACGGGCATTTGTAGCCAGCTGTCCAGTATTTATGTCGATTATTCCCAATAACAGTGGTTTTCTGACCAGATTTTTTTTTTTTTAAACGAACTACAATTCATATCCCAATATTTGGTGATTTTCGTTGTTGGTAAAACGATCAAATTTATTATCAAATCAGCTGTCACAATCAGCTATCCAGCCCTTGAAATTCAGACAAGTTTGCTACAGCAGTTAAGTGCCGTCGTAAATCAATTTTGCAACAGCACTACAGCAGCAATTTTAAAGAAAAGATTAATGCTGTCAAAATTATTCATCTATAATCCACTGCAGTAATAATATGCTAAAAGATGACATCTCAGCTTTACTTTAGCACATTTCTATATCGGAATAAACCAATTTATATTAATGGATCACACTAGATTATAAATGCTTTTTTATAGGATCTGTAATTGGACAGAGTTCAGAGAAAAATGCCTACAGATTTTTCACCACTCTCAGATTTGCGACGGCAATGAAGTGCTGTCACAAATCAATTTTGCGATAGCTTTTGCGACGGCATTGCCAATTGCCGCCGCGTATTTCAAGGATTGGCTATCGATCCTTGAAAATGACCGCGACGTGCTTGTTGTCAAGCGAAAATACTTGACGAAAACCACTTGTGGAATTCAAAATTCCAAGCTATTTTCCACTGAAAAACAACAAACAAAAGCTAGCATACTGTAGAATAAACTGTTTCCTGTTAAAAAAAAATGTTTCTGGTGTGGTATACAAAACGGCAGGAAATATGAATTGGGGAATGCACAGTATACAGAGTACAGTATGTCATCTGGCACGACGTTGGGCGAGATATCTTGCCTGCAGTAGTCAGAAGGTTAAATATAATTTGTACAAATGAAACTGAATTTTCTAAATGACAAATGCACATTTTAAAACCCAGGAAAACTAATCGCAGTGTTTTCTGTGATTTCATGGTGCCATATCAGGCATAGAAATAAGCATTGTGTCTGGTAACCCATTTACAGGTTACCACAATATATAGCCTGGCAACATATAGGTTAACACAACTATATGATACCACAACTATATGAAAGTTAGAATTTAATTCCTGTTATTGGTATGACTAACAAAATCTGGAAGTAAATTTATCTTGTGGGCGCTGCTTAAACACGGATTGCCGAAATTGCTTTGCAATTGCACAACTGCGCACGGACATCAGTGCAATTTCATATGAGAAAACAAAACACGGAAGTAAATTCATCTAGTGGATGCTGCTTAAATGCAAAATGACTATAACAGCTTGCAATTGTACATCGATGCAATTCCTTACCAGAAAGTGAAAAACGGAAGTCCGGAATGCATTGCCTGGTTTACATTTGAAAACCAAACTACCATCGTTGAAATTTTTGTCCAGAACGAAACGCCGTTCTGGACTTTTCTTACATGTGGTAACCTCAATAACCTAAACGACCGCTCTCAACTTATTTCGATGCCTGTATATGTAAATTTTCGCTTTCCATGATTGGAAATTTAGTAGTCTCAATAACCCACTTGTTGCTTTCCGGTCAGTAAGAATCATAAAAGTAATTCAGAATAACTCAGCCAATTTCGTTACAGATTTTTTAAAGAGACATGTTTAGATAGGACATTAATTCTTCAAAAAGTTTGTTTTACAGTTTTAAATTTTTGATAGGGTTAAGTAATTAAAAAATAATTTGACCGTTATTATTTTAAATTTAGACTTAATGAATATTTGTGCAAGATTAGAGTTCTTCATTATAACTTCTGAACAGTGTTGGTATCACGACAATGTCGGTGCTTGCTCATTACGAATGTTCTACCAAACTCGAGAGTCTTATTAAATTTTACCCCCATGCTGGCAGCTGGCCATGGGAATAAAATCGGACTAATGGAAAGGCAACCCAACTTCAAATGTTTGTTTCCCTAGTACTTGCCCAGATATTTTTCCATTTACAGCATCACAAAAGGTTTTTATTAAATTGTCTGAAATAAATTTGGAATAATTGTTTTACTTTTAGTTTAACTGTAATTTAATGTGTAGGCCTATTGGGAGGAAATTTTACAAAGAATAGTCAAAATGTCTATTTTTCAAAGGCAAAACGTAGTGATACTGGATTACGAAATATAAATATTATGTTGCTTTTATAGAACAAAATGTTTAAAAAGGTATTGTATATAACTAACCCTAAACTTACACTAATTCTAACATATTGTTGGGGGGGTGCGGGCGGATATTATACCAACATTTCTTTCTTTGGTGCCAATTATCAGTCTACAGACATAACTGATAAACCCTGGTATATCACACTAAATGTGGTTTTAAAAAGAATTAGTCATGAAATGCAAAACTACTTGGGGGTTTTTGTGTGTAAAATTTGATTACATATGGGGTAGGCTACACCATTTAAATTAATTTTATAACTATTTTATTATTTTTAAAAATGTTTTTTGCTTTAGTAATGCTCGTCATGTGAAAGAAACATCATACACCTTAATATGTTTTTATTTTTTTATTAACATCTATTTTTCTCGTCTTGCTACATTAACTCTTAATGATAGGCCCCCTAAAGATGTTCAAATGGCATAAAAGTTTAAAAAAAAATGTTAATAAGTTCCCCATAGCACAATGTAGATTTTAATTAATTATTAATCAATCACTATTATATTTAAAAAATGTATTATGCTTATGTATCTAACGCATTACGTGATTTTTTTCTTCTAATTTTAAATGGACCTTAAAATAAAATTAAAATTAAAAAAAATAACAGCCATTAGCCTACTGAAAGTAAGATTACAAGAACTTGATTACGAATTACGCAATAAGATAATAAAATCACAGCTTTTAACAACAAAACTGATGAGAGCACAATATCTAGATGATGATCTATATTTAGACAGGTTCTAGAGAAAAACCATGTACCGTACCTGATTTGATCGGCGATAACTTCTCCGATCTGTTACGTTCAAAATAATCTGAACTTAAATGCAAAGTTTGAATGGAATAAGTTTATTTTTTATTTACAAACGATTATCGAACTAATAATACTTAAAATGTAACACAAACTTACCATGTTCAAAACAGGGTAGAACAATTCTTATAAATCAACAAAACAAATGCAACAAACTCAAGAGGTACCGTGTCAGCCGATAGCTTCTGACAGCTTCCCTGTATTTCCAAAAGGTTAGTCAATAGCATAAAGGGGGAGGTATGAATAGATTTTTAAAATTCATTTAACAGTTATGTTGAAAGTAACATATCCCAGATATACTTAAACGGAATAACATTAAATAAAAAAACTATCTTTTTAATTATGATAATAATCTGCATGGCAGATTAATGACTACGCAGAAGAAGAGAACAACCTAACACCCCTACATAAAAGTTGCATGGCACGTGCACTTTCATGACTCGTCTGCTGGATGGTATTTCGCGCCTGCCAAGAAGTCGAATGCAGACACATTGCTTACTGGTCATTGTCATTAGCTGTTTTAACGTTATATTGACTAAGACAAAATAGAAAATGGCAATCGTTTTAGTGTTTATTTTACACACAAAAATTCAATTAAAAAGTATGTATATTTGATATTTGATAAGAAACTAATAGCAGTCACAAAATGAATTACTCCGCAGATCCGTTGGGGCCTAATTTTGGAACGAGGAGGGGGAGGGGAGAGTATAGTCCGATTGACATTTAAAATGGTACCAACACGGCAACAGCATGTCCTAAAGTTTTAAAAACTGTAAAAGCACATTTCAAGATGGCCCAAGTAGCTGGCAACTTCACATACCAATATTGATTACTACTGGTAAGCCCCTATATATAATATAGGTTACCTCCCTATTTTACAATGATCTACGGCACTAGCGCTGGTGTGTTAGGATAATTCCACATTACTGAAGGTTAAGGGTTTGTTTTGTTTGACGATACCACTAGAGCACACTAATTAATTGGTCAAATATTATTCTGAGATGTGGCTATATTTTCCCTTTGGCAAGGGATATCATTTATATTTTATATGCTAGGCCTATTTCTTACAAGCACAACAGCATACCATTGCCATCGAGGGACACTCGATGGATTGGGAAAAACCCTATGGGTTCGTCGAGAAGGTTCGATCTTACGACCGTAACACCTCTGGCGAGTGTTGGTTTAAACATATAATTATAGGCGGCTCGTAAGCGGGCAGGCGGCACTGCCCCCACCCCCTAAAGTCTGAAGCTGGAGTTCAGGCATGGCGGAAGCAAACTGTGTGCCTATACACGAGGGGAGGGGGGGGGGGCGGGTGTCTGACAGAGATTGAGGGCGCAAAGTACAGTTTCCTGCATTCTACAAGTAAACTTCATTTCTGCCTTTAGATTTAGGCCTACTACCAGTAGTATTGTTGATTCAGAATTATTGGGGGACTCTACCGGCCTCGGTGGCGTCGTGGCAGGTCATCGGTCTACAGGCTGGTAGGTACTGGGTTCGGATCCCAGTCGAGGCATGGGATTTTTAATTCAGATACCGACTCCAAACCTTGAGTGAGTGCTCCGCAAGGCTCAATGGGTAGGTGTAAACCACTTGCACCGACCAGTGATCCATAACTGGTTCAACAAAGGCCATGGTTTGTGTTATCCTGCCTGTGGGAAGCGCAAATAAAAGATCCCTTGCTGCCTGTCGTAAAAGAGTAGCCTATGTGGCGACAGCGGGTTTCCTCTCCAAATCTGTGTGGTCCTTAACCATATGTCTGACGCCATATAACCGTAAATAAAATGTGTTGAGTGCGTCGTTAAATAAAACATTTCTTTCATACTGGGGGACTAGAGCCCCACCAGCCCACCCCCACCTGCTCCGCCGTGCCTGGAGTTGCTAGGGTATACGTTGCCTCTCTACCAGTTGAAAAGCTATCTAAATGCAGTGGATTTGAATGAATATATATATATATATATATATATATATATATATATATATATATATAGGCTATACACGCGCGCACGCACACGCATGCACACACGCACGCAAGGATGAACACACACACACATACACACACACACACACACACACACACACACACACACACACAGATGTAGCAGTAGGCCTGTATAGATGTAGGCCTATAGTTATTCCACAGGGATCGCCGTTTTTTTTATCATGGTATTTACAAGTTATTTAATTCTGAGCCGACAGTTTTCTTAGTTACACACCAAAAAATAGTGGGGGTTTTGGTAGGCCTTTTTCCAAAACATTTTTAGGCTACTTTTCTTCTTACGTCAAACCAAACTGAAATTATTTATACTCCCAACCCCCACCCCCCACCCCCCACCCCAAAAAAACACAAAAAACACAAAAAAAAAAAAAAACATTTTTGTAGGAGGATGGGACAGACTGTATATATATATATGACTTCATATTTAGGCCCTAATTACTGGTCCCTCCAGTTTAGACCCCACCACACACACACACCTACCCACCCCCATTTACCTGCATCTTCCGACGCATAAAGGCGGGACATATCCCAGTGTTAAGCACTCGCCTGATGTGCGGTCGGTCTAGGATCGATCCCTTTCGGTGGGACCACTGGATTATTTTTCGTTCCAGCCAGTGCACCACGACTGGTATATCAAAGGCCCTGGTATGTGCTATCATGTCTGTGGGAAGGTATACATAACATATCCCTTGCTACTAATGGAACAATGTTGTGGATTTCCTCTCTAAGCCGATATGTCAAAATTACTAAATGTTTGATATCCAATAGGCAATGGTTAATAAATCAATGGGCTCTAGTGGTGTCGTTAAACAAAAACAAACTTTAACTTCCGACGCATATGTTTAGTGTATCTACTGGTAGTTGACGGGGCTGGATTTAGTTCAGTCGGTTGAGTTCTCCCCCGAGGTGCTTGCGTCGCAGGATCGAATCACCTCGGTGGATCCATTCAACTGATTATGTTTATTCTCGTTCCAACCAGTGCACCACAACCAGTCAAAGGCCGTGGTATGTGCTTTTCTGTCTGTGGGGAAAGTGAATATAAAAGATCCATCGCTGCATTAGGAAAAATGTAGCTGGTTTACGTATCTATGTGTCAAAATTACCAAATGTGGTATCGTTAAAGAAAACAAACTTTAAAGTGTTTAAAGACAAGTGTCTTTAACTGATTTTTTCAATGGTATATAGTAGGAGCCTACATCCATGGGGCTGTCCAAGACGGCGCGCTTATCCGAAGAGATAGCTTTTTACCTGCTTAGACAACTCCATTGGGCTATTTCCTTTTCCAGCCAGTGCACCACGACTGGTATATCAAAGGCCCTGGTATGTGCTATCATGTCTGTGGGAAGATGCATATAAAATATCCCTTGCTACTAATGGAACAATGTTGCGGATTTCCTCTCTAAGCCGGTATGTCAAAATAACCAAATGTTTGACATTCACAAGTCGGTAAACAAAAAAAAAGAAACCTTTTGTTTAGACAACTAAACCTTTACTGAAACACATCTAAATCATCACAGGAAATCTTAATATATTTTACACCAGCAGTGGCGTAGCGTGTGCGGGGCCACCGGGGCGGTTGCCCTGGGCGCAAAATTCTGGACTGGTGGAAGGGACTCGGGGAGTGCTAATGGTCCACTGGTTAGGGGGCGCAATACTTGCCTTACCCCGGGCGCTGCCAACCCACGCCACGCCACAGTGACTGAGTACCAGAGTTATATTGAAGCCAATCATTTAATTATGTATAATAATCACAGAAGATATTAATATATTTTGCACTCGAGTTATATTGAAGCAAATCATTTAATTATGTCTGATAACTGGCCCTAAAGTAACACAAATGATAAAATTCAGGTTTGCAGTTTAAGTATGAAACAAATGCTAAAATGAACAAAACAATAGCTATGAAGACATGTCAAATAGACATTCCTGTACCAATGGAAAAAATCTGGGAATGATCAAAGGCTTGTATCTATGGCAATACGCGTTTTTGTAACACCGGTACTAAATATTACTGTACTGTGACAATACGAGATTTCACGTAGACAAAATGCTATATTTACGTGAAATCACAGTACAATTTCCGTAACAGTTCCGACGCAGGGCCGTAGCTATGATTTGTTTTGTTTGTTGTTGTTTTTTTGTTTTTTTGTTGTGTTTTTTTTGGGGGGGGATGAGTGGGCAGATGAAATCTTGCAACGAATGAGTACGGAAGACGCAAAACACTAGGGAGCCGGGGGGAGGATCGGGGGTCATTCCCCCCCCCCCCCCCCCCCAAAGACATTTTGAAATCTAGCGGCACTGAAAAAAAATGTTGCAGCCATTTCAGGAAGGTTACTTACTTAAAACGTCAATATCAATAACCAGTAAATTGTCATGTTATTTTTACCGGATTAAAAAAACAAATGGAGGGAGGAAATGACATGAGGTGGAATGCCAATGGAACTATAGCGGAGGTTTGGAGGGGATGGTTACGTACTTAAAACGTCAATATCAATAACCAGTAAATTGTCATGTTATTTTTACCGGATTAAAAAAAACAAATGGAGGGAGGCAATGACATGAGGCGGAATGCCAATGGAACTTGAGCGGAGGTTTGGAGGGGATGGTAAAAAAATTTAAAATTAATATATAATAAAATTTTAACTGACGCAAAATTTAGGGGGGTGGGCGGGACCCTGCCCTCCCCCTAGATCCGCCTCTGGCTAGGATGCACGTTTTGATCACTTTCAGAGCGATTTTTGATGCGCTATGCCACATTTCGCTGACCCTGCACGTGCATTATAGCAACCAATAACATAGATTTGAAATGACCTACATTGGAAAATTATTTACAAAAAGGCCACTTTGCATTGTATCAAAGGCGGATCTAGTATAGGGGAGTCTTACATCCCAACCCAACACAACCTCTTCGATCTGAAATCATAGGGTCGTCAAACACCATATTATATTATTAAATTGAAAAGTAAAAGAGCGCTTCCCTCACTAATGCCATTATGACATAGATGTATTGATCAAAATAAACATAATATAAAAAAACAACAATATAAAGTTAAAGTTTGTTTGGTTAAACGACACCATTAGAGCGCATTTATTTATTAATCATCGGCTACTGAGTGTCAAACATTTAGTAATTTTGACGTATGGTCTTAGAAAGGGGAAACCAGCTACATTTTTCCATTAAGCTTAGTAGCAAGGGATATATTATATTCACTATCCCAAAGACAGGATAGCACATACGTTTGATATATCAGTCGTGGCGCATTGGCTGGAATTTAAAAAATCGCAATAAGTCCACCAACAGGGATCGATCCTAGACAGACCGCACATCAGACGGATGCTTTACCACTGGGCTATGTCCAGCCCCACCAATATAAAGACACACATACCCGTCTTGCAAAAACACCAACTGAATCCACTCCTGAATTTATATCATGATCATTTGTGTCATGGTTTCGTTTGAAAAATGTTTGCTATTGGAGTTAAATAAATATCCATGTATTTATGATGTGGCATTAGGCCTACATCGTTTGTACAAGAACAAAGGAACTGTTGGAAATTCCCAACGCCAATGACAACACATTTAACTGATATACTAGTAGTTACCTTGTTATTATTAACCATCACGATGATAGATAAATGGCCACCATGCTTTTGAACAATTTCCCATTTTTGAATTTGTTTGCTCATAAATAATACGCCATGTATGCTAAACATAAATTATCAACATATTGTATTTTATCTGTCATCTGTTATGATCAAGAAAATATTTTCTAACTAATCTTCTTTTGTTCCAAAAGAGTATCCCATGTAGTGGCGACAGCGGGTTTCCTCTCAAAATCTGTGTGGTCCTTAACCATATGTCTGACGCCATATAACCGTAAATAAAATGTGTTGAGTGCGTCGTTAAATAAAACATTTCTTTCTTTCTTTCTTTTGTTCCAGGAGCGGGATTTAGTTTAGTCGGTTGAGTGCTCGCCTGAGGTGTTTTTTCTGCACACAAGGCCAAAAATTGATTTCTGTAGCTTGGGGAATCTTGTTTTTACGTGATGAGGGTGCTAACCTCACGCACAACCCTTCTTTCTCATCCGGGCTTGGGACCGGCCACTCGTACTCAGCTTTAAGGATAAATTTATCAGTTATCAGGGCCGTAGCTAGGCCTTTTTGTTTGGGGGGAGGGGGGGGGGGGGCAACTGAGTAGTTAATACTCTGAAACTCCTTAAACAGTTAAGAAGAGAATTTTCTTTAAGTTTCTATAATGCTTTCCGGATTTTTTCGGGGGGGGGCAATTCTTTCCCCCCTGCCCCCTCCCCCCTGCCCCCGCTAGGTTAGCCCTGATTAACTTAAACACGAACAATGAATAATATATGTACTATTGCCAGTGTAAAATATTACATGTAGGTGTGTGAAATCGTATGGTACGGTGACGAGAATTTAGTCTGGAAATGTTGGGGTGGGGTGGGGTGGGGGGGGGGGTTTAATCATGGAGTAGAAAAGGACCATTTGTTGGTCTTGGCGATGCAGTGAAGAGAGGCCATCAAGATGCAATCCTTCGACAGTTGACTGCATTTTGTAGATGAACTGTTGGAAAGGAAAGGAAATGTTTTATTTAATGACGCACTCAACACATTTTATTTACGGTTATACGGTTAAGGACCACACAGTTATTGAGAGAGGAAACCCGCTGTCGCCACTTCATGGGCTACTCTTTTCGATTAGCAGCAAGGGATCTTTTATATGCATCATCACACAGACAGGATAGTACATACCACGACCTTTGATGTACCAGCCGTGGAGCACTGGCTGGAGCGAGATGAACTGTTGGAGGTCACAGACCATTATAGTGATATTCAAAAAGAGGGAAAAGCAAACCCATGTACTATTTTTGCTGTGATTATGTATCTAATACCAGAATACTGGAGTGTTTGTTCCTGACATTGTCACACAAAGACAAAAATTGTAAGACAAAAATAGACGTTTTAGTGTCCTACTCTATATAAATAAGGATAAAACTGTGGTTTGTCCGCCCCCCCCCCCCCAATCAAACACACACGCACACACATACGCGCGCGCGCGCGCACACACACACACACACACACTAATAGAGGCCGTGACCTCCACTCCACACATCGCCCTTAAAGGCCTGTGACAATGACTTGAGACTCGAGTCAGAGTGTTGCGTTTAACGCAACACTACCATTCACAGTTTTCAATTGTTAACCCGAATCTATTGATTTGAGCATCTATACATAGGGCCTAGCATATTTTTGCACATAAATAAAACATCTCAATCAGGACAAAAGGCAAATGTTTATATTTTCGCCATGATAATTTCAAGTAAAATTTTATCAAAGATGCTCACAGACTATTGGCAGTAAATAAAGTGTATCATTTCAAAATGGGGGGGGGGGGCAACATTGACACTGGCATAGGGGGTATGTGCCCCCCCACTTTTAACATATTTTGCTTTATATTTGCTTTATAATAGTGTAAAAGTGTGTCAATATAAAAATGTGCCCCCCACCCCACCCACCCACATACACACTTTTTGGCACCTTCCTACGCCATTGATGGGGATAAAACATTTTAATTTAAGTGTTGATGTTTTAGCGTTTGATTTACAAACCTGACTTGTGTTCCCGTATGATACTGACAGAAGTGTAAATTCCTGTTGCTAAAAAAAACACCCAAAAAACCTTATTATAAGTAATATTCCTGTCCTGGACGGAGGAGCCGGCTTAAGTCGACACCTACGCCCATTATAGGCGTGCGCTACAACAGCTTGCTCTGAAAATGTACGTTAAGCTCTATGACCTGACCTGACCAGTTGGCTACTATTATCAAAAGTAAATACTTTAAGTGGACCTTGTTTTCATGGAACCTAAAGACAGTTTCTGGGGAATGTTTCCATAACTTTTTAAAACCTGCATGTATAAGCTGTACATGTAGATCCTACTAATTAAATATCCAGAGATATGAAAAACAGGAGAACAATTACGTCAATGGTGATTAAAATACCAATCACAACTGATTTAACAATTTGATAACATATTAAGTTTTACCCAGACAGACACTCGTTTTAAAGGCAGATACATGTTATGACTAGTTGTGACAAATGAGTAATTCTTTTTATCCTGGAGATAAAAAAAAAAGGGTGAGAAAACCGGCCTCGGTGGTGTCGTGGTTAAGCCATCGGACATGAGGCACTATGCTGTGGTGCACTTTCCAACCAAAATACCACAGAAAGCATCACTGGTGCAACTGCAGGCTTTATAGATAGTACTAAGCCAAATAACTTCCGGCTGGGTGAAAGTTTGATAGACAAGTTAACATCATAAGTTAGCTGTAAAAAAAATAGTTTCATCTTGGCAAAACATTTATGAAATTTTATTTCATCCAATACCACTGTGTCAAGTAGCTTTGCGCTTGAAACGTGTATCCATGGGTACCTGTAAAAAAAAAGTACTAAAATTTTGTGCGGAACTAGGGTAGTCATAGACACTATCCGTTATTTCTGAAATGAGCAGCTTGACCCCCTACCCTCCATTTTTTCTGATTGACTTTAAAGGTGAGACGCCGTAGCATTTATATCCGTGGTGTTTATGTGAATTGATATCCATGCAGGTAGGAGTTTCAGCCACATGTTACTTTTGTCGTCTATGGGATTTGATTTGGCAGTATACACCCCATAGCACGTGTTTTAACATACGATATTTACATCACCGTTTATTTTGAATCATATGGATAATAAGCAAATATATGTATATACATGCTCATAAATCACCTGTGCGGTGTAAATATTTACAGACCACTACACTCGCCCACGATGGCTGCATGTTGCAGGTAGCAGCGCAATGATTGTAGAAACTCGTTGGGGATTCCCGATTTTCCTTTTATGGAAGGCCGTGGAACACGATATCTTTGTTGTGATAGCCTGTGCGAGGTATGACTTCGCGCGGCAGTGTTACATGTTATACAGGTGTGTATGATTATTGGCAGCACTGTTGGTCAATCAGTATACGTTATCCTTCCTATCGTCTGCTCACTTGGGACACGCTTCATGGTGAATGATGTTGATTTAAAAATTAAAAAAAGAAGTGAAAAAAGTGAAAAACCACTAACTGTAAATATAACGTACGGTTCTTGTATAACATTGTATGGTATAGTTCTGACTGAAATTTAAAGTTTGGGTTTTTGTTTTTGTTGGGGGGGGGGGGGGGGGAGAAAAGGAGGGGGTCGCGCGCGCACGCGCGCGTGTGCGTGTGCGTGTGCGTGTGCGTGTGTGTGAAGGGGTTGCTTAGAAAATGTTTTGTTTTATGAAACCACTAGATCATGTCGATTAATTCATCATCGGCTATTCCTGACAGCACATACCAAAGATCGAATACTTCTATCGTATATATATATTTTCAATATACGTACACATGTGTATTGCATATACATATACATACACATACGTGTTCTGTTACACATACAGATACAGTTAAAGTTTGTTTTGTTTAACAACACCACAACAGCACATTGATTTATGAATTATCGGCAATTGGATGTCAAAGATTTGGTAATTTTGACATATGGTCTTGGTGAGGAAACCCGCTACATTTTTCCAATCAGTTTCACGGAATCTTTTATATGCACCATCCCAGAGAAAGGATAGAACATACCACGGCCATTGATATACCAGTCGTGATGCGCAGGTTAAAGCAAGAAATAACGAAATGGGGCCCACCAACGGGGATCGATCATAAGACTGATTGCATTAAGCGAGCGTTTTACCACTGGGCTACGTCTCACATTAACTTTAAAGAGACACGTACGGTTCTTGTATAACATTGTATGGTAGTTCTTGCTAAAATTTAAAGTGTGTGTGTGTGTGGGCGTCTTTTTTTCTTTTCTTTTATGTTTTAGTTTTTTCACCGAGATAAATCCACTCACCCCTCCAGAAATAATAAACATTTCTAAAACGTCAGTGACGTTTGTTCCATGAACACATTGGTCTATTTGCAGTTTTAACCAGTTCTCAACAACTGGTAAATAAAAAAACCTCGTGGTATGTACTATCTTGTCTGTGGGAATTCTATGGTTGTCAATAGCAGTGTTTCCATATAAGCAGTGCGGTTTGTGTTGTTTCCACATTCCGCGCCCGCGCCCCGTCAAAAACCGCGCGCAATAAACGGCTCTAATCCATTTAGCATTTAGGGAAAAGTAGCCCAGTGGTTGCGGTTGCGGGGAATTTTAAAATGCTCATATACCACGAAGGTTTCGAGCATGTCTGTCCCGGGTCCCGTCTCTGTATAGCCAGAGGCCCGACCCGGGGCAGATGGCCCAGTGGTAAAGCGTTCGCTTGATGCGCGGTCTGTCTAGGATCGATCTCCGTCGGTAGGTCCATTGGGCCATTTCTCGTTCCAGCCAACCGGCCTCGGTGGCGTCGTGGTAGGCCATCGGTCTACAGGCTGGTAGGTACTGGGTTCGGATCCCAGTCGAGGCATGGGATTTTTAATCCAGATATCGACTCCAAACCCTGAGTGAGTGCTCCGCAAGGCTCAATGGGTAGGTGTAAATCTCTTGCACCGACCAGTGATCCATAACTGGTTCAACAAAGGCCATGGTTTGTGCTATCCTGCCTGTGGGAAGCGCAAATAAAAGATCCCTTGCTGCTAATCGGAAGAGTAGCCCGTGTAGTGGCGACAGCGGGTTTCCTCTCAAAATCTGTGTGGTCCTTAACCATAATATGTCTGACGCCATATAACCGTAAAATAATGTGTTGAGTGCGTCGTTAAATAAAACATTTCTTTCTTTCTTTCGTTCCAGCCAGTGCACCACAACTAGTATATCAAAGGCAGTGGTATGTGCTATCCTGTCTGTGGGATTGTGCATATTAAATATCCCTTGGTACTAATGAAAAAATGTAGCGGGTTCCCTCTCTAAGACTATGTGTCAAAATTACCAAATGTTTCACATCCAACAGCCGATCATTAATAAATCAATGTGCTCTAGTGGTGTCGTTAACCTAAAACAAACTTTAACTGGGAAAATCTGGTACAGAGATTATCAGCGTTGTGAAGACGGCACCTTATCGGCTTGAACAATGTTCATATGCTCGCGTGCGCAATTGTTCATGCGTGTTAGAATTAGAAAACAAAAGCGTCCCTTTGATTTAAAAATGCTATTTTTGTCTATCGGGGGGGGGGGGGGTATTTTACTTTGTGTGATACTTTTTGTTTTAATGTACCCAAGGTAATTTAGGCTGTGTGCGTATGTATATGTGTGCGTGCGTTTAACAGAATGTACCCCTAAAACGTTTGCAGAAATTCGCGAGCCCGATTCCACCATAATACTAGTAATCAGCGTACATGGGAAACGGTTTTATTTGTGAACAGCACAGGTTACGTGTTGAGCATACCGCGTTGAAAGCTTGGTAATCTTATAGGTTAAATTATTATAATCATCAATCATCAATCATCATCGTCATCATCACCACCACCATCACCACCACCACCACCACCACCACTACTGCCACCAGACTCGTCGCATTTGGACCCTTTCTTCCGCACTCCATGAAATATCAAAACTTAAATATTAATGTTTTCCAAATATTTGCCCGTTTCCAGCAGAATCTTACAACATCCCAAGCATGTAGGCAGAAGAAATTTTGTAGATCTGAATCATCATCATCATCATCATCATCATCATTGTCGTCGTCGTCAAATTATAATTTTAGAACAATTAAGTATTATTAAAATATACTGACGTCCAACAGAAACTTTACAAGGCTTGAAGTTGTATTACAGAAAACCCATATGGGTGTATGGCAAGTGGGATATGACAAACGTCACAATGCACTTCATGGTACATGCAAAGTGTTTGTAAGGTGGTTTCAAAATGTGTTCTTTTCGATTAGCAACAATATTTATCAAATTATTCAAATTTTATGTATGTAAAGTTTACTTTGGACGTCAGTATATAATTTTCGCGTAGGCTAACGTTATTTATATACGCTTTCGGGATAGCTGCCGCTTTTCAGATCATCATCTAATGATACACACCACCCATGGCTAGATTGGAAAGTTTGGCTACCAGAATTTTCTTGGAACTTAGTTACTACCACTGCACACAAATAGAAGCATTCAGGGGAAAAAAAACACCCAACAACAACCAAAAAAACCCAACCCCACAACCAACCTCAAATTTTCAACAAACAAATAAAGAAGAAGTTTGTTTTGTTTAACAACACCACTAGAGCACATTGATTTATTAATCATCGGCTATTGGATGTCAAACATTTGGTAATTCTGACATACAGTCTTAGAGAGGAAACCCGCAACATTTTTCCATTAGTAGCAAGGGATCTTTTATATGCACTATCCCACAGACGGAATAGCACATACGACGGCCGTTGATATATCAGTCGTGATGCACTGACTGGAACGAGAAATAGCCCAATGGGCTCACCGACAAGGATCGATCCCAAACCGACAGTGCATCAAGCGAGCGCTTTACCACTGGGCTACATACCGCCCCAACAAACAAATAAAAAAAAAAGAACCATGAAATGACATTGCTATTCCATATATGTAATTTTTTCTCTCTCTCTCTTTTCTGTTGTTCCTGCTATTAATCATAAAATAACATTAGGTTCCCGCGGGTGTTGTGAAAACGCAGCCTGGCCTACTCTGCCAAACTGTTGGTGCAGTCTTTGAAATCGACTAATCAGTTCTCGGTTTCGTCTCCGTTCTTCTTGGTACTGTTTTTCTATCGCGTCGCGTTCCGCCAGTAGTAACTCTTTCTCGCGTTCTATATTCGGAAATTTCAGCTGCATTTTCGATAAAAATTTACTCCGCTGTTTTGACATCTCTTTTAAAGCACTCACTGAAAAAAAGATAAATAAAAGACAGTTTTAATTAAACGAAACGAAAGAAAATGTTTCTTTAATAGAAAATAAGCGAATACCATACGAGGATAAGAGCATCCGTGATACTAGCGATGCGACTGTAAGGAATTATTTGATTGGTTTTTACTGTTGTTTTTTGTAGACAGTTGTTTGATTGTGGCACATAGCTGGTGAATAGTAACCATCTTCTTTTTTTTTCACACACTCATTTACTTTACTTCTTAGCTACATCGATGACAATATTGTTTTACAGTATTGTGCGAAACCACAAGTTGAGTGCTTTTGAAATTGGCCCTTGTAATTGCAGTCATGTTGTCATTGTGCGAAATCCAAAATGCGTTAAGATAGACTCAGTGGCGTAGCCAGCGCGAGGCAGACGAGGCGTTTGCCTCGTCTGGAATTTCCCCAGATTTATTAAATTTTTCTCATGACACTGATATTTAGTTTACAGGTCTGGGGTTAACTCGGCGTTTTTTCCTCTCTGGCTACGTCCCAGAGACTAATCATATTGTCATTGTTGTATGTTATTAGGAGAGGGCCTCGTAAGTTGGATAACTTGTGCCCAATCCATTTGTACCGTATATGCAATAAAATATGTTTCAATCAATCAAAAAAGGAAGAAAATTTGATGTAATCTGTATTTAAAATTTTAAAATATGTTATTTATATTGATGTATTAGTTATTCAGTTTAACAACAACAACGTATTATCCCCTAATTAAACCGCAAATAGGCTATACCTCTTTGTGTAAATTTCCGTTTCATCTGAAGGATATATCTTTGAGCCTGTTTGAGCTCCTTGCTGTACTGCTTGATGAGCTTGTCCGACTCGGACTGGTAGTCCACGTTGTCCGTCTGACAGCTCATGCAGCGAGTGTGGGAGTCGCGCAGACCCGGGAGGAGGCCGCCGTATTCCTCAAAGACCAGCTTCGTCACCAGCTGCAGCAGCATGTGTCGGTAACAGTACACTGATGGGTGAAGGAAGGAAGGCAATAGTTTATTTAACGACGCACTCAACACATTTTATTTTTGGTTATATGGCGTCAGACATATGGTTAAGGACCACACAGATATAGAGAGAGGAAACCCGCTGTCGTCACTTCATGGGCTAGTCTTTTCGATTAGCAGCAAGGGATCCTTTATATGCACCATCCCACAGACAGGATAGCACATACCACGGCCTTTGATATACCAGTCGTGGTGCACTGGCTGGAACGAGAAATAGCCCAATGGGCCCACCGACGGGGATCGATCCCACACCGACCGCGCGTCAAGCGAGCGCTTTACCACTGGGCTACGTCCCGCCCCTACACTGAAGGGTGAAGATCAATTTTACACAGTCAAAGTTTGTTTCATTTAACGAGACCACTAGAGCACATTGATTTATTAATGGCATCGGCTGTTTTATGTCAAACTTTTGGTAATTTTAACATAGTCTTAGAGAGGAAACCTGCTACATTTTTTTTTTTTTAATTAGCAGCATGCTACATACAGGATAGCACACACCACTGCCTTTGATATACCAGCCGTGGTACAGTGGCTGGAACAAGAAATAGGCAAATGGTCCCACCGAAGGTGTTAAATAACTAGTACAGAGAACCGTAGTGGATTTAAGGAAAAAGAAGTACAATTCACGAAACATTCTTACAAAAGTTGTTTTATGTTAAGGACGCCACTAGAGCATATATATATATTAATTTTTCTCGTACGTACGATATTATTGGGAGACAAAATCCAGTTTGAGTTACCAAAAACGGAACACTTTGAATATGCATACACTGAATTCTAAAAAGAATCTGTATGTGGGCCTTGTATGTAATTTTAGCCGTTACAAAATTTTATTAGTGGGAAACATCATACAATGGCAGCAAACTCGGGACAAGTCTCTTTAAAAATACACAAGCCAATCGACTGAAAAATGTATATGGAAAGGTATGAAGATAAACGGGACTGAGCGAGTCGACCACTCGCAAACGAGAGTCGACGATGAAGGATGAACGCATACATCCACGTTTAGAATCAGCCGATATACGCAGATGCGTATCCAAAAGACAAACTCGAACACATGAAAACGTCAGTCACGCAACGTCTGCAGTTAGTGGAATGCACGAAGTACTGCAGTACACTTGTATCTATACATACTTTCTTGGCAGGTCAAAATGATAATTGCACTGCATCGTAGCCTATGTAATGCTGTAGCACCAAAGGATGGAAGGAAGGAACTGTTTTATTTAACGGCGCACTCAACACATTTTATTTACGGTTATATGGCGTCAGACATGGTTAAGGACCACACAGATATATATATATATATATATATATATATATATATATATATATATATATATATATAGAGAGAGAGAGAGAGAGAGAGAGAGAGAGAGAGAGAGAGAGAGAGGGGGGGAGAGGAAACCCGCTGCCGCCACTTCATGGGCTACTCTTTTTCGGTTAGCAGCAAGGGATCTTTTATATGCACCATCCCACAGACAGGATAGTACATACCACCACCTTTGTTACACCAGTCGTGGTACACTGGCTGGAACGAAAAATAGCCCAATGGGCCCACCGACGGGGATCGATCCTAAACCGACCGCGCATCAAGTGAGCGCTTTACCACTGGGCTACGTCCCGACCCATTATAGCACCGAAAAGCCTATCTGGCCGAAAAGGGGATGGCGTTGTTTAACAACCTCATAGCACATTTAAAACTATGACTATTTTAGTGCCTTACAAAGAAACAAATTTACAAAGTCTGTGGGTTTTTTTTTTTTTTTTTGTAACCAGGGTGTCAAAAACACTTTGTTAATTCTGTCCATATACTTATTTTGACGAAACCCGCTGCTACTCTTACTGAATGGATGCCCTTATCCCATAAACATGGATAGCACATACCAGGTTTTTGGTCTATCAGTTGTGGGATATTGAACCACTGGTTGGGACGAGCAATAAATCTGGATTCATCAAAAGGTTAAAGTTTATTCTGTTTAACGACAACACTAGAGCACATTGATCAATTAATCATCGGCTAATGGATGTCAAACATTTGATAATTCTGACATGTAGTCTTAAATGCGCAGACCCTAGTTTTAACCCGTAAAACATGGACACTAAATTTAGTTAATCTACAAACCTGTAACTCATTTGGATAAAGTTACAACAGAGTGAAAGAAGAGTCTGTGACGTTGAAACCGGGAAATATCCTTAAAAATAGACTAGAACTCAAATCAATAACCGTTACTTCTCAGACGCACGTGCGTTTTTAAAAATATGAAAAATGCAGTTTTGGGTATTAGAAACACCAGGATGACCAGAAACACTTCGGTTCTACGGAAATGGATAATCTGAAGAATAAAATACAAGTAATAGTAATAGTGAAACATATGCTGTAGTGTTTAAACACTAGGGTCTGTACCTTTAAGAGGAAATCTGCTATATTTATATGCGTTTCCCCAGCCAGGACGATACATACCACGGCCTTTGATATTCTAGGACTGGTGTGAAAAAAACCCTTTCTAGCTGAATTGTCTTGATATACACTGCACATTAATCATATTTTAACAATAGCACTATTTCCTACACACCCGTTGGTGAGAACACCATGCGTTATTTATGATAACACATACCCTGTTTACACACGTACGTGTGTTAACAACTTCAAGACATACGAATGGCTGCTCCTGGGTGATGACCATGTCATCAATGCCATATATCTAATGAAAAACAACACGATAGAAATCGATTACCTTGTGACGTTTAGTTAACCTGACAATCATGGGTCTGTGACGCGTAAGTTTGCTACAAGTGGAAAGGGTTGTAAATATCTTTTAGTCGAAAAAGATGTTAAAATTTGCTTAAAACCTGGTTTTTGAGGATATGTAAGAAATAGAATAATATTCACTTCTAGGAAATGGTGAAGAATTAAAACAATATGTATGTTTAATGGTTAGCCTTCTGGTCTCACTACACAGATCACTTCCGGGTGAGAGTTCATTGATAGTTCCTAATTGTGACACATGTTATGGTTCACATATTCACTTCTAGGAAATGGTGAAGAATTAAAACAATATGTATGTTTAATGGTAAGCCTTCTGGTCTCAATACACAGATCACTTCCGGGTGAGAGTTCATTGATAGTTCCTAATTGTGACACGTTATGGTTCACATATTCACTTCTAGGAAATGGTGAAGAATTAAAACAATATGTATGTTTAATGGTAAGCCTTCTGGCTGTATTTTGCCCATGTTATTTTGTAATATTGTGCATCGACCTTTTGGGACATGGATGTATAGCGCAAGAGACAGCCGGGGTCAATCAGTTAATGAACCACCTGTTCGGACCGGTACTACAGCCAGATGGAGTGAAAATAAATGCTTATATAATGTATGTTCGCGATGGTGTATGCTGTTAGTGCCAACGAGAGCCCGTTCTATTGGCTATCTTCGTTTGAAGTTGGGCAATTTAACATGGGTTTCAATGGCAGATGACATCTGTGTAGTGAGACTTAAATCATCCTTGGGATATTTTTCAGGCCACTGAATGAGGTGGGCCTAGTACACCACTGTTAAATTAATTTATTACTATAACAGACATATATTAAAAATATATATTGGGAATTTTGAGCATAGAAATTGGGAATTTCCAGTACCACTTTCATTTGGGAAGGGGCCTATCTTCGGACCCACAGAATGATTGGATACATCCCTGCGGACATCTACTAGTATCTCACTGCAAGTGCAATTTGAAAAATATACTGACGATCAAAAGAAAAACATACCGAAACATTTTTATGTGAAATCGAAGTATTTTACCCCTAGTGCTGTTTGTAAACTGTGCATTCACATTTGATGGTAACACTTGCATCAGCTTCAGTTGTATTTCCAAAATACTAATCAGAATACTGTCTCTTGATTGTCAGTATATATAACTTCAATCATAAATTGTTTTTTTTTTGTAGGGGATACAATGGCGTAGCCAGCATGAGGCAGACGAGGCGCTTGCCTCGTCTGGAATTTCCCCAAATTTATTTAATTTTTCCCATGACACTGATATTTATTTTACAGGTCTGGGTTTTCCTCGACATTTTTTCGTCTGGCTACGCCCCAGGGATATATGTGAGAATACAACTAGAGAACACTCGAGCTAAACGTCAGTCGTTTACTGACAATAAAATATACATTTTTAAAACATCATTCCTAATTTACCTCTTATTGCCAATAAGATTCCCAAGACAACAGCCGCAGTCCAGAAAAATTGAGTAAAAATTAGCTGAAATTAGAAATGCAGATGTAAAGTAAGAATCAATTGCATAAATTAGGAACAGTGCCGCACCTCCCCCCCCCCCCCCCCTCCTCTTCCATCTTCCGATGCCTATGAATATATGCTATGCAATTTTAACAACAAAACCGTATTCCTATGTTGTCAAATTCGTATCTCTGCACAAGGCAGAGTGAAATGGATGTTAGACAAATTTGTGATTGTTTCCACTTTCAGATGCTCGTCCTTGGGAGATTCGTAACAGGATGTTTCATACGTCCTGCACCACCCATAGGACTGCCACTCCAACACAAGCTTAGAAAACCCAGACTTGCACAGGATAGAGCTCAATGAAATAATAGGGACCTTTGATAGAAAACTCGCATGAATCACTGAAAAACAGTGCTAATATCAGGGATGAGTTCAGCCAGGCCGAGCAGAAAAAACGTCCGCTAGACTGGTTTAAACGCTTCACGGGAACCAATCAAATAGTTTGCGACCGTTAGCGAAACGATCGCTGAGTGAACTTGGGGCTGGCGTTCGCGAAACGTGAACATACCCTGGCCCACCGGGCTAAAATGCAGCTAAAATATTTTACACAAAGGTCTTTGACATCCATATTTGTAGTACTATGTCACTATTATTTGTAATCTTGTTTAACTCGTAAAATAAACTGAAGGCACTGAAAAATGAAAGCATTACCCATGCTATCGTAGAACCGCTCGTGAATATTCGGTACATATCGGAGATGTACAATGCGCATAAAGGAACAATCAAAACTTGGATACCGAGACCATCTTCATCCGTTAAGTTTGTATCAAATAACTTGAGTCTGCAATAACAATGTTAATGGACTAAGGAAATTTGTTTAATAACATATCAGCACATTAAAATTGTTTTTAAAAAAACCCGGCTCTTTAGTGTCTAGTACTATAATATAGCTATTTCGATAACTGGTCCCCCCCCCCCCACACACACACACACACACACACACACACTGTGCACTGGTGGAACGAGAAATAGTCCAATGGGCCGTTCGACGGGGAAGAAAGAGGAAGGAAGGAAATATTTTATTTAACGATGCACTCAACACATTTTAATTACGGTTATATGGCGTCGGACATGTGGTTAAGGACCACACAGATATAGAGAGAGGAAACCCGCAGTCGCCACTTCATGGACTACTCTTTTCGATTAGCAGCAATGGATCTTTTATATGCACCATCCGACAGACAGGATAACACATACCACGGCCTTTGATATACCAGAAAGAGAGAGAGAGAGAGAGAGAGAGAGAGAGAGAGAGAGAGAGAGAGAGAGAGAGAGAGCGACAGTTTGTGTTTGAGAGATAGATAGGGAGGTGAGGGATCTGCTGCCCTCCCCCCCCCCCCCCCCGATAATGTCATAATTTTGATCAATATTATTTGATTTTCTGTTTTATGCATATGAATTATGTTTGTTTGGTTTGACAATAGGCATATTAGGCATGCGCGTGTGCAAGGGATGTTTCGGGCGTCGACCCCCACACCCACGCCGCTCAAGCTTTTAGAAATCTATTTTCTGGTGGAGCATGACTCGATCCCAAGGCGCATGTGGCATGTGTTGGGGGGGGTTGGGGGGTCGAACCCCCTCCACACACACACACACACACACACACACATACGACTCCCCTATAAACTTCGCTCGTCAACAGTGTAGTCACATCGGTGCATAAATTCCTACACACGCACCTGAACCTCCTATAAACTTAACTAGCCACAGTCAAGACCCCATTCCTACACACGCGCCTGATAGTAATGGCTGGCTGCATCTTACTTTATAAATTCAAGTGACAATTAAGACAAATCCCCCCCCCCCCCCCATCCCCACTCACACACACACAAACCACTCCTATTATAACGTGTGGCGCGTCTCATGATATTCCAGTTTTAATATAATAATATAATTTTGGTATCTCTCTTTATATCAATACATCCATAATTCTGGCTCACCTTGATCATGGCAAGTATGCCAATACATACATGTAAACAAATAAGCCTAGATGGGATTGGGTTACGAGCTTCAATATCTGAGTTGAGATTTACTGCTTGAAAAAGTCACAGTTATTTGTCTACATACTATTATTATATGTTTTGACAAAAACAAATATGACTCGTTCAAATTTTAATCTGCTAGCAGTTGAATTATTATTATTTCGTCTACAATATTGCACGATTGTCATATAATATGTCATATAACACGATTGTCATATAACAGAGACGTTGCGACGAAATAGTTTTGTTTTGTGTTCACGAAGAAAACAATTAAGTAAATTGTTGTTAAAACATTTCTAATAAGAAGTAAAATATATGTCAACAAATTACATAAAATGAAAAACATTGTAATAATGTTACTTTAACGTAATTTTGTATTAATCTGCTAAAACCATAGCAAGCGCCCATAACTCAATGATTCAACGAAAAAACCCAACGTATTTATCATTCTTACTCGTCATCAGGCGAATATTTTGGGGACGTGGCATCGGCTTCGGGTGGGGTGTCGCTACGGTCTACAATCTCCATCGGATTTCTACGCGAATGTTCATATTTATGTTGCTTTACCGGAGACAAAGTTAATCCTAACGTCCATGGATGCCTTTACGTTATGACGTCAGATAGGCCATTGTCCGATATATCTTGACGTCATTGCTACAAGAAACGTTTTGGTTTCTCCAAATTCCAAAATATTTGTACTATTTTACTAGTAGGTTTTATTCATCATGGGTATGTGTCTCAAATTGCAAATTTTAAAGTATTATTTTCATGAAATGGTTTAGACATATTTTTGAGTTGAAGGTTCATTCATTGTTACTTCCGGGTCGAATGTGGATTCATCAATGACAGCACCCAGGACATGAGCAGTAGTGACCAAGCTAACGTTTTTTAAGTAGTACTGAGAACAGAATAATCAAAGCTACAATATTGCATCCCTATCTTAAAAATATAGGGCCTTATTAATGTTTTGTAATGTTATGTAATAACCCAAAAAGATAGAATTCTTTCGGACCTAACCTGAATCATTCGGTCAGGAAATCTTCACCAGTGGATGATTGGCATTAAGCGCGATGCACGTGCTAAACCTGTAATCTCTGATTTCCGATTTAGTTTTCGACAATCTTCGCTGTGTTCCGCCAGAACATATTATTGTAACTAAAATAGTATCAGGTTTATAAGGCTTAAATTACATATTTATTTGATGATGCAGATAGCCTCGTTGGCTGAAGCGTTGTACTTGTGTACAATGAATATGTTCTGTCAGTTAGAGTGGTTCGAATCCCTGACCTGAATGCATAAACAGTTCAGATTGCATTGTTTCGCAGGTGTTGATTCTTGAAAAATAATCAACACCTAGAACAATAGTGTGACGTCACAGGTATGGATTAAGTAATGGAGAATGCACGCCAAAGTGTGAATTCAGTTGTTGTTTTTTGTTTTGTTTTTCTCACGAATTCGCACTCTGGCGTGCATTCCCCATATTAATCCATTATTCATTAAGTTTTTAACGTGTCTGCCAAATTAGCTGATATTTTACATAATTTAATGAACAAATTAGTCAAAATGGCAAGGAATTTTACAAAACTTATACCCCGAAACAACAGGATTCATTTCGGGCCTAACCTGAACTATTCAACCAGCAAATTCTCAGCAATGGGTTGTTGGGATTAAGCGTGCTCGTGATACACGTGCTAATCGTGTAACCTATTATTTCTGATTTAGCTTTCGACAATCTTCATTGTATCCCGCCTGAATACAGTACTATAGCTAGTATCGGTGCTGTAGGAGATCCTCAAATGCGGGCAAAAATTATAGATATTCGTGCAAAATTAGCTAACCGGAGACCTTTTTAACATGTAGTTCCATCATTCTATTCGCAAAATTAGTTGCAATCTATGTAAAAAATGCGTAGTGATTAATTTACACCTTTATCTGTTTAGCAGTAATGCTAATATGAATAAGGAAGGAAGGAAGGAAATGTTTTATTTAAGGACGCACACTCAACACATTTAACTGCGGTTTTATGGCGTCGGACATATGGTTAAGGACCACACAGATATAGAGAGAGGAAACCCGCTGTCGCCACTTTATGGGCTACTCTTTCCGATTAGCAGCAAGGGATCTTTTATATGCACCATCCCACAGACATGATAGCACATACCACGGCCTTTGGTAAACCAGTCGTGGTGCACTGGCTGGAATGAGAAATAGCCCAATGGGTCCACCGACGGGGATCGATCCCAAACCTACCGCGCATCAAACCAGCGCTTTACCACTGGGCTACGCCCCGCCTTCGTTTAATTCATGCAAAAAGCCGCCTCCACCCCACCCCTACAAAAATGGGAGCTCGTACGCCTATGGATATATATATATATATATATATATATATATAATAGTAATGTTGATGAGCACCTCAGGGGTCTAATGCATGAATCGAGACAATGACGTTGTCTCGGGACTATTTGCGACGCCGAAACTTTCACGTGAAAGTAAGAATGCATGAATGAAGACAAGCCAAAGTCTGGGACTACTGGAGGGGCGAAATCGCTCGAATTTTGGTCCTGCTACAACCCAGGCGTAAATACAGTAGTCTCTGACAACCGGTTACATTCAGTATAGCTGACGTGTTTTATAGACTTGCGATTAGGGTTAACTGAATTTATACCCACATTTTGGACGCATGGGCAGATCCAGCATTTTGTAATAGGGGGAGGGGTCTCACAAAATTATAAAAAGGGCAATTTCGTTTTGTCAAGGCAAATTATCTGACCTCCAAAAGAGTGCACGATCTTTATGCGGGTTTGGGGACATGTTCATCGGAAATTGTTGAAATAAAGATACCCAGAGACGTGTTTTCATAACAGTTGAGTGTTGTGCATTGTGGGTGATGAATTTAAAAAGGGCACTTTAAAACGGGCCCGCCAATGGGACGTATATAATGTCGATCAAATGTATCGTAATTTTCTGTTGTACCGGTATATCATTTATCAACTACATGTCAATAGGAACCGGGGGCCTGTGACACCCGTCTACCACCCGATAATTATTTAGAATTAATAGTGGGAGTACTTGTTTGTTAAGAGTCTTAAATACAGGTCTATAATTGTTTTATTATCAGTTATAACTTTAAATTATATGTTAAAATTTTAACATTTTATTACCATAGTTGAATCGATAGTACCAATATCCGATGTCGGTCCTACACAGTGAGTCATACAAATCTTATTCGCGTAAAATACGAAGAAAAAAAAGTTTTATTTAACGACACCACTAGAGCACTTTTGTTTATTAATCATCGGTTATTGCATGTCAAACATTTTGTAATGTTTTTCTAGTAGTCTTAAAGGAAACCCGCTGCATTTCCCCCACAGACAGGACAGCACATACCACGGCTTTTGATATACCAGTCATGGTGCACTTGTTGTGACGGGGAATGCCCCAAGCAGAATATGGATTTGAATAAATATTTTTATTTATTATTATTTTGTATTTTTTTACTCCGACAGATCACAAGAATGTAGCTCATAACGTTACATCATTAGAAACTGATTTTATAAGACCAGAGTTGATTACAAACAATTTAAATTATGTTTATATATTCATATTTATATATGACCTCACATTTAATGTTTGACCCCCCCCCCCCCCCCATTTATCGCCATCTATGTTTCACGAGTTGTTTTAAAATATATCTAACGAGCGAACGCGTCCAAACCTATTTGATTAAAATATATAAAAATAAAATAATATGTTCGTTAATCAGTGAATATGTTATGTAATTGTTATAAATATATAAAACGCGTGATCCCAGTGTTGTATGCTTTACTGTATATTATATAACGCATAAGTTGTTTTAAATTGAGGGGCGTATTCGATTGCCTTAATTCGATGTTACGTAAATGGGAAATTAAAAACAAAATTGGCGATTTACAGGTATGGTTTAATTGGCAGGCGCAACTCTGAGATTTTTAAATAGCGTGACCCATAATCTTGTGATGGATTAAAAAAATTAATCACAATCATAAAGTAACAGACACGCTAGTTTCTCTGATTTAAAACCCCCAGCTTTCTTCATATTTTCTCACCTTATTAATAATTTGTGCTATAGTGCCACCATGGTTACCCACGACATTAACACAATAAATATTGCAGAGAGTAGTTCCATTATAAATACAAAATCAGTGTGATGTCAAAAACGTTTTTTTATTATTTCTTGCAATGTTATAGTTTATATAATTGGAGTGTTTCAGTGCAAGAAAATTCTTGGGATTTCCTACTTTATAAATAGAAATACAGCGAACGCTGTGACAATCGTGCTAAAGTCTCGAACTTCGTTGTCGTAGTCGCACGTCGGGTCCATGCATAGAAAACTGACGACGGCCAAAGTCTTGACGTATATAGTCCGGGACAATGACTTGTTAGACTTTCGGTTGTCTCGCATGGGCGGATCCAAGGGGGGGGGGGGGACCAGGGGGACGCGTCCCCCCCAAAAATTGTTCAAGTGCCCTCAAAATGTCCAAGTGCCCTTTTTGTTTGTAGAATTTTTTTTTTTTTAAGTAAACAATAATTATATTGTAGATAAATGAAATCAAGATTTTCGTGTACATGCGCAAGCTTGCAGATATGTGTCTGTGTTATTGAGTCTCAATGGGGCCCCATTAAGGTTCTAACGCGAGTGACGCCAATTTACTTCATTATTGCTAGTATATTATGACGTAGAACTGTAGGAATTCATATTAATTGTAAATATCAAAACTTGTAGTAAGGTGCCCTTTTGACGAGTCAATGTGCCCTTCTTTTTTGGTCCCCCCCTAAAAATATTTCCCGGATCCGCCCATGGTCTCGGTTCATGCATGAGACCCCAGTTGTTTTCACGAAGAAGTAACTACTCATAGAGGCCTACACTTTTACTGAAGGTGGATTTAGTGTGGACTTTCAGAAGATGAAACGAACTATCATTGGCACATATACAGGCCCATAGTCAAGATTTTGAGGGGGCGGGGGTCGTTTAGGCTTATGGTGAGGCACAAAGTGCCTCACACGAGGGCTCCCGAGTTGCTTAGGGGGTCCGGTGGCATATTGAAAAAAAAAAGAGCCACCGGTCGACCGACCCCCTCCCCCACCTTGACGAAACCTAGTAGTAACTGTTACGCATGCGCAGGTTCGCATGAAACGACTATGACACATGTAATCAAAACAAGCACGTGTCATAATAATTTGCATATGATCCAGACACGTCTGGTGTTCATTACACTCCTCCCAGACGATTTCTCTACGTTGTCTTCAACTTGATCCCCAAAATAGTTTTGTGTGTGTGTGTGTGTGTGTGGGTGGGTGTGTGTGTGTGTGTGTGTTTTTAAAACACCACAAGTAGAGCACATTAATTTATTAATCATCGGTTATTAAATGTCAAACATTTGTTATTTCTGACAATCAACAGATTCAGAGGATACCCGCTTCATTATATCATTAATAAGGGGTCTTTTATATATGCATGTGTATATATACACTTTATCACAAGTAGGACAACACATACCACGAATTTTTATTTACTAGTAGTAAGACGGAAAACTTGGAATATCAAAGTCCGTCGTATGTTGTATCCTGTCTGTGTAAAAAAGTACATATAAAAATCGACGACACCGCAGCTGCCTATAAAATACCAAGGTAGCTCAACCATTGTAGATTTTTTGTGATTCTGTTTTAAGAAGAAAAGAAATGCGATTTTATTTACGATTTAATATATGGTTAAGGTCTACACAGATAGCGAGAGAGGAAACCCACTGCTGCTACGCCATGGGATACTATTTTTACAGGCACCACCCAAGAGACAGGATAGTACATACCGCGGTTTTTGTTACACCACTTGTGAAGCACTAGCTGGAACGAGAAATAGGCTTTTGCCTCATGTTCATACGTAAGGGCTAAATACGACAACACTTAGCATATTTCAAACTTCCGACTATTTGGCATCTAACGTATGGCTATTACGATGTTTGGTCAAGATTAAACGAGAAGAAACCCATTACCGCCACATAGACTATTTCTACCGAATAAGCAGCAACATCTTTCATATGCACTTCCCACATACAGAACAATACGTACCATGGGATTTGATTACTAACCGTAAGTCACTGGATGTGATGGGGGACACCAGTCGTAAGTCACTGGGTATGATGGGAGACACCAGTCTTGGGTCACTGGATGAGATGAGGGACACCAGTCGTGGGTCACTGGATGTGATGGGAGACACCAGTCGTGGGTCACTGGATGGGATGGGGGACACCAGTCGAGGGTCACTGGAAGGGATGGGGGACACCAGTATAGGGTCACTGGAAGGGATGAGGGACACCAGTCGAGGGTCACTGGATTAAATGGAGGACACCAGTCGTGGGGCACTGGTTGGGATGGGTAAAACATAAGTCCATTGAGGGCGATCAGTCCAACGACTTGTCGCAAATCATGCGAACGCTTAACCATTGATATGTTACTTTCCTCCTCTCCCCACCACCGTTCATTCGACATGCGTACGTAGGACTAATGTGGTTAATTGATCCATTTGGGTTGTGTTGTTCAAATGGGATTTTTTTTAGAAATTGTAGAAAATTCTCCTCAGAAACAAACCTTGCTTCCTTTGAACGGATTAAAAAAAAGAAAGTACCTTTAAAATGTGTCTTTACAGGTTTAAGTTTTATACTGGGGGGGGGGGGGAGGGCAACACATTGTCCTAGTTCATGTTATGGAGACAGGAAAATACATCACTTAGTGGAGAGGGGAAAGAGATGTGACGGTTGGGGGGGGGGGGGGGGGGGCATTACCCCACATATGGGCCTCCCTCTGAGTACGCCAATAAGTTTCTCTGTCAGAATATTCGCCCCATATCTATAATAACAACAAAAACAAACTAAAAACATAACAAAAACAAACAAGCAAATAAAAGCTGAGGACACACATACGAAATGAATGTTTATTTATTGACAAGATGGCGTCGACGTCTGCCTCAGCTGGTTCTTGTTGACGTACTTGTCGAGCGCCTCCTGGATGTTCTTGTTCTCCTCGCGCTGTTGGTCCAGCTTCTCACGCAACACCTTGACCAGCTGCTGGGCCTGCAGCGCCGACTGCTCCAGGGGCAGGATCTGGGTCTGCAGGTAACCAGACAGTTTCTCCTTGGCAATGATGTCTTTGTAGGAAGTCTTCTCTGGAGAAAAAAAAAAAAAAAAAAATCCGATTTGAAAATATACTGACGTCCAAAAGAAACGGGCTAGCTCTGGCACTCTGGCGAAATACATAGACGATAATAAACGAGTTACTAGTTATTATCAAATTTATATCTTGAGTGAAATGATTTTCAGTTGTCACTACCTCAGCTATTTTTTTCTCTAAAAGAGTTTATTTTCGACGCACACGCACGAAGGCCAACCTGAATACAAACGATGTAAACCATTTTACGCACCGTTTTGAGAATTGCTATAACTTTGTAATTTAATCACGTTCATAGATAATTTTCAAAACAAAAACAAAAGTTTTTTTATTCTGCTACAAAATCTACAAGGAATTGCATTATAATTACATTTTGTTATAAATTTAAAGGCATATTGTCACAGACCACTAACCTATTTAATGGTCTAACAAAGTATTACCTGAACAAACATAATTTGATTTGTCCCAAAATGTACTTTATTCAACCATCTTCATAACCACCATACTCCATTTATTAATGGTATTTTGTAAAAATAATTGAATTATAGCAATGGTCCATAATTCAAAAACTAAAATTGCCTTGAGGGTTTAATATTTCTCACTGAGAAAATATTTCCCGTTATGAATGACCGCTGGGATAATAATTTCTTACCCCAGCGATCACTCATAACAGGGAAAATATTTATGTGATATTTATGTGATATTTATGTGATACTATCGTACCGTGCGGCTTTCTCTCCAGTGGGTATTTAAGAAACATAACCTTACCCATAGCGGAAAACCGGTTCCATATTTTGCGTCTACGCATTGCCACACTTTTCATTTGTTTGTGTTGAACTTCTTGCACGTGCATGAGCTGACGTATGCCGTGACGATAGCGTTTCAGGTAGGGACCATTCGTCTGGATTGCTCTACTCTTCTTAACAATCACAGGCGGCTCCTCTAAATAGAATAATGGACTGCCCTGAATCTGTTGCAATTGTTAAGATGTTGCCGACTAACAGAGACTTTCTTAACCATTATAATTACATATTAAATATATTTTTCTGCACAAAATAAAAGTGGCTGTATATTAAATATATTTCTGATCGTCCTGGTGCTTGTATTAAGTCAGACTTCATTTTATTTCCTAACAATATATTTTTTTTTTCAAGTACAAAACCAAATCAAGTTTGGGCTACTTACAAACAGAAAATCTCAAACTCAATAGTCTTAGTCTAGACTCTAATTTGAGACTGGAGTCCAGCCTCTAATAGGAAGGAAATGTTTTTTTTATTTAACGACGCACTCAACACATTTTATTTACGGTTATATGGCGTCAGACATATGGTTAAGGACCACACAGATATGTAGAGAGAGGCAACCCGTTGTATATCTTGGTCAGCTTGATATCTCTGCGGAAGGTTACCACATAGATATTACAGGTTAGTGTACTTTTGAATAATGTAGATGCCCTTTTTAAACATTGCATCCCCTCACAAGCGTACGAGACGTGTGTGTGTGGGGGGGGGGGGGGGGGGGAGGTCAGAGGGGTTTAACTATGACTCCAATCCCTGAATACTAGGGGTGCCCTTTTTAAACGTAGGCGTACGGGCTCCCAGTCTTTGTAGGGGAGCAGGCTGGATTTTGCCCGAATCAAACGAAAATACCCGAATCTGGAAAAACAAATCATTTAATCATATTAGCTTTACTGCCAAACAGCTATATAGGGTTGCAAACGAATCACTACGCATTTTTGCATGGATAACAATTAATTTTGAGGGTATAACGATGGAAATACATGGTAAAAAGCTCTCGGGTCCGCACATTTTTCCCGAATATCTGTATAATTTTTGCCCGAATTTGAGGTTTTTCTATATAACTGCTCCCCACCCCCGCCCCCTGTCTCGTACGCTTATGGTTGCACCCCTCCACCCATCAAACATCCTGCATCCGGCTTTGCATCTATGTAAAATGTGACAATGTTCAAGTATAACAACGCTATAACTATTGTAACTATTATAGCCGGTTTTGATAACTGAAATCATACTTTACTTTATGGTTTAGATTATCAATTTCCGTACATTCGAAGTGCTTTTGGTCTTCCTGGTGTTTTTAACATCATAAAATGCATTTATCATATTTTAAAAACGCACGTGCGTCTGAGAAGTAACAGTTATGGAGTCGAGTTTTAGTCTATTTTTAGAGGGTATTTCACCATTTCAAAGTCACAGACTCATGTTTCACTCAATTGTAACTTCATCCAAATGCGTTATAGGTTTGTAGGTTAAATAAACTTAAGTGTTAATTTTCACGGGTTGAAACTAGGGTCTGTCCCTTTAACACAAACTCACCGGGCGTCTCTGGCTGTGGCAGTGTTTCTAGCTGTATGAGTTGAGGCCAGAAGGAAACCAGGTAACTCAACACCGTCAGACAGGCAGCGCCGTGTCTCATGCATACAACCTGGGGAAATATGAGACGAGGAATTTGTTTTGTTTTTAACACGACACCTCAGCGCATTACAAACAAGGACTAACATGGGGTTTTCAAATAAAGATCCTCTCAATGAGGTGAGCGCGCTATTACGGGAAACATCATTTTCTATACATTGTTTTTCGTGAACCGTGAGGACTGCATTTTCTTCACAGACAGAACAATACATACCACATATTTTGACATACCAATAGTGGGGCAGCACTGATTGATACGAGAAAATACACAATCAAGGATGTTCCACCGAGGGGATTCGATCCTTCGACCGAAGCACCTAAGATAAGTGCTCTACTGACTGAGTTAAATCCCGCCGTTTAGAAAATAATCAGTTCCGGGGCCTAATTCACTAAACTCTTACAATTATGCTCGCAGTGCAATACAAAAAGACCATGCAATGGAGATTTGTGAATTATAACCCTAGTTGAGGGCGGGATTTAGCACAGTCGGTTGAGTGCTCACTTGAGGTGCTTGCGTCGCAGGATTGAACTACCTCGATGGATCTATTCATCTGATTGTTTTTTTCTCTCGTTCCAACCAGTGTACCACAACTGGTCAAAGGCCGTGGTATGTGTTTTCCTGTCTGTGGGAAAGTGCATGTAAAAGATCCTTTTGTGCATTAAGAAAAATGTAGCGGGTTTCCTCTGATGACTATGTGGCAGAAATATAAAATGCTTGCCATCCAATAGCCGATGATTAATTAATCAATGTGCTCTAGTGGTGTCGTCAAACAAAACAAACGTCTATGCCCCAAGTTGTGAGCCTTCGATTTATAGCATTTCTCACCAGGCTCCGACTGAACTGTGACTCTAATCCGTGTGTTGTGTACAAAGATGGCCGCAAAGTTCCAAGGAGACTGCAATGAAAAGGCCAAACACTTGTAACGGTTGTAATCACCGAAATTATATATATACATACATATATATATATATATATATAAACCCCCCCCAAAAAAAAACCCCAAAACCCCAACCCTACAAAAAACAAAAAAACAACCGCAAGCCAAAATTGTTAGTTCTCACCTCCTCCCTCCCCCCCCCCCCTCTCTCTCTCTCTTCCTCACCATCTCTCCATCTTTCAATCTTTGTCTTTTTCTGGTACATCAAAGGCCGTGGTATGTGCTATCCTGTCTATGGGATGGTGCATATAAAAGATCCCTTGCTGCTAATCGAAAAGAGTAGCATATGAAGTGGCGACAGTGGATGTCTTTCCTCAATATCTGTGTGGTCCTTAACCATATGTCCGACGGCATATACTCGTAAATAAAATCTGTTGAGTGCATCGTTAAATAAAACATTTCCTTCCTCGTCTTTCTCTCTTCTTCACCCTCCCTTCCTCCATCTCTCTCTCTCTCTCTCTCTCTCTCTCTCTCTTCCTCTCTCTCTCTCTCTCTCTCTCTCTCTCTCTCTCTCTCTCTCTCTCTCTCTGTTGTGTGTCTCTGTCTCTGTCTCTGAATGTGAGTGTGTCTCTCTTTCTCGTTACATTTGAAAATAGTTTCGACATTGGATTTAGCTAGCGTTGGGCTATTTATTTTATGTTAGGCCTATAACTTAAGATATTCACACATTTACTATGTAAGTGTTTGTGAAATTTAATAGGTATAAATTTACTCACTTGTTTGTGGTGCCATTGGGATCACAAAACGCAAAAAAACATTTGATCAAAACACACAACCACACTAAACAGATCGCCGCATTTCTGGAAAGCATAATTATTTGCTTTGCTTCGCTATTTTCAACAGCTATGTTTTTAGAATCTTGGGTCACACGATTTTCTGTGTTCATTGTGATCGTGTTTATTGTTTTGGTTACTGAACGTTGTCCAAGAAAAATTCTAGCGATGACGTCATGCAGGTATTTGCATGACGTTTTGTCGCTAAGAATCTAGGAATGTCATAATGTTCGAGTTCAACAACTGACAGACTTCCCAAAAGGTTTTCATTGTTAGTTTTACACAAATGTATTTCTTTGTTTTGAATAACGTATCATCGCCAGGTAGCCCGTAGAGACCGAGGGTGTGGGGTGGGTGGGTGTATGGGCACAAGTGTCCCCTCACTTGTTGGTATGGCTTCCGCCCCCACCCACCCCCGAGACTGTCTCCCCTCCGAGACTGCCCCCCCACCCCACCCCACATATCATCTCTACTGGCCTGTGGTAAGGCGCTCACGTGATATAAAGTCGGCTTTAGAATTGTACACCTTCAGTAGCTAGTGGTAAAGCGCTCGTTCCATGCGCGGTCAGTCTAGGATCGATCCCAGTCGGTGGGCCAATTAGGCTATTACTCGTTCCAGCCAGTACACCACGACAAGTATTTCAAAGATCGTGGTATGTGCTATCCAATCTGGATATTTGCTACTAATGTAAAAATAAAAATGTTGCGGGTTTCCTATCTAAGACTGTCAGAATGAAATGTCTGACATCCAACAGCCGATAATTAATATATCAATGTGCTCTAATGGTATATTATTGTTACATTAAATAATAATAATAATAATAATAATAATAATAATAATAATAAAATATGATGGTGGATAGCCTACGAAGAAAGATATCGAACACATATACCCACCAAGAGCAGCCTGTGCTTGCCTGAAACAACATCATTCAATGATTTTTTGTTTTTTGTTTAACGACACCACTGGAGCACATTGATTAATTAATCATCGTTTATTGGATGTCAAAGATTTAGTCATTCTGACACGTAGTCATCAGATTTTTCCTAATGAACCAAGGGATCTTTTATATGCACCACCCCACAGACAGGATAGCACATACCACGACCTTTGATAAAAGCGAGCGCCTTACCACTGGGCTACGTCCCGCCCCTCATTCAATGAAGCCCAGAATGTTCTCTACATCTGGATGATCTGATATGTCTCGTCGAAAGGTCAAAGTTCCCTCTGGACAGAATGTGGTGACAAAATCCCCTTGGAGAAAATCTCTTTTGTGCAGAATTCCCTCAAGACAAAACCCACTTAATTAAATCTAGAGGGTTGTATGTTGTGTGACAAAACAATAATTAGGTCCACATATTATTGAGTGAAAACATATTTTACTGATCATATATGCTTATCGTATCGAAAACATATGACGCCAGGATATATAAAGTTAAAGTTTGTTTTGTTTACAAAACCACTAGAGCACATTGATTTATTAATCATCGTCAAACATTTGGTAATTCTGATATATGGTCTTAGAGAGGAAACCCGCTACATTTGTCCATTAGTAGCAAGGAATATTTTATATGCACCATCCCATATACAGGATAGCACATACTACGGCCTTTGATACACCAATCGTGGTGCACTGGCTGGAATGAAAAATAGCCCAGAGGGCCCACCGACGGGGGTCGATCCTAGACCGACCGCGCATCGAGTTAGCGCTTAACTGATCATATAAAGCAAATATATTCATTGATGATTGTATTGTATAAAGCACAACTTGATGACAAAAAGAATCAAAGAAATGGCTTATGTCCATCTAATACCCTTCAACTTCCCCTCTAGTGCCGGAGAAAAACCTCAAATTTATAGAAATATTCGGGGAAAATGTGCTAACCTGAGGCATTTTTATGTATTATCATGTATATCCATTATTCTAGCCTCAAAATTAGTTATAATCCATGTGAAAATGCATAGTGATTTGTTTGCAACTGTCACGGGGATTCTATAATTCCCGTAACCGAATAAAACACGATTATCAAAATCTCTCTCCTAACTGTATATCTATTAGATCTCTCTGTAACAGGCTGTTAAACCTAGTATGGCTCGTCTCTAGGTATGATCAGAGATACGATCTTATATAAAGTATATATAATATAGCACGTTAGTTCTCTAGAAAACACAACAAAAACACAATACACTTTGGAATCTGTATTAATCTACGCTGACAAATGTACAGCCGTAGTAGTAAATTAATAACAACAATAATAACAACCCAGAACTGATCACTTAATTAGTTAATCTCTGGGTGTCTAGTTACACAATATGCGAATCACTTCACCGTTACACCACACCCGCACGTGTGATAATTGTGAAACGCTTACAGGAGAAGTTAATTAATAAAGGAATTACAACACCATTCCTAACTGGTTAATTTATAATTAACCCTTACTACTCGTTCAGTAACGTGTGATAATTTAGGAACGCTTCTTGGGGAACTTAATTAATAAAGGAATTACAGCTCTATTCCTAACGGGTTAATTTTTAATTAACCCTAACTACTCTTCAGTAATCTTGTAACACAGAATTAATACTTATCACAATAAAGACAATAACCTACAGTGTACCTAGGGTCTTCTAGGATGACTGGCTAAGCTTTATATTACCAAATACTCATATAATGTTAGAACAATAAGTCTACGATTTACTTCGTCAGATGACCGAAGACACTGTCTAAAGAATATTGGTATAATACAGTATTAAAATATTTAAGTCACATCAATCACATCAAGGTTATACACAGAGCAGAAATGATATTTACCAAAGTCCAAACGGACTAACGTTCCTCCGGAGCCTTCCTAATCGTTCTCCTAGATCTCTCTAAATTCTAGCTATTTATTCCAAAATCAGAATTGGCCTGAGGGAACAAAGCGGCACCTCACGTATCATCTCATAGTCTACCTCGGTATATTTCTCTCTGATCGTCAGACTACTGACGCCATCGTCGCCAAAACGCGGTTGTAAAACCCGCACTCGCAGAGGTATTACGTAACTACTCGCCACATGGCCTCCACAGCGGGACTAAGTGCATATTGGAACGCAAGAATCGAGGATGGTCGCGCAGAAGTCTTACGTAACAAGTTGTCCACCTGGGCTACGGGCAATAAACTGCACACGGCCCTCTAACACAATTAAAATCGCCACAGGCGAAACAAATTAAGAGCATGTACCGTGACAGCAACCCTCTATAGCTACTTAATGCTGATATGAATAAATGTTGTTATCCAGATTCAGGCATTTTCGTTTAATTCGAGCAAAAACAGCCTACAAGTGAAATGGGAGCCGTCTATGGTTCTGTGCTAGATGTTCAATAACTAGAGCACTCCCATCGTATATATTAAAAATATCACCCAAAATAATCACGAAGGAGATTGTGTCTTTTTTTTTCACAAGGGAAGAAGATTTTGTACAATTACCAATTTGTCCAATGAGAACTTAGTCAGTCACTAATTGTTATGAATCCTAGCTCGAGTGACGTCTAGCCCTCCCCTCGACGAGTGTCGAAGTATTACACACATTCATCTCTAGCTCTCCCCTACTACAACATATAAACAAAGAGGGGCGGGACGTAGCCCAGTGGTAAAACGCTCGCTCGATGCGCAGTCGGTGGGCCCACTGGGCTATTTCTCGTTCCAGCCCGTGCACCACGACTGGTATATCAAAGGCTATGGTATGCACTACCCTGTCTGTGGGATGGTGCATATAAAAGATCCCTTGCTGCTAATCGAAAAGAGTAGCCCATGAAGTGGCGACAGCGGGTTTCCTCTCTCAATATCTGTGTGGTCCTTAACCATATGTCTGACGCCATATAACTGTAGATAAAATGCGTTGAGTGCGTCGTTAAATAAAACATTTCTTTCTATATAACCAAAAAGGAGGGTTAGAGGTCACTCGAGTTATAGGAGTCCGTATTCCTAAATATCGTATTATTACAAATCCTGTATGCACAAAGTCTGGGACACTGCAAAGCTTTGTCATTTGTCCCATAGTCGGATGCGTTTACTGTTACGGCCCACATAGATTGAATGCGGCGAGTGCGTATGGGTCGACTATTGTGTCTGATGTGTCTGCGACTGCTGTTTTGAGCATGTAACCTACGATTATTTCATTGCGGGTGGCCGCAAGAATTTTGCAAACACACGTGCATCGCACGCATCCAGTCTAGACGCTCTCATTGAAACCAATGTAACCTATTTAAATTTTTCTTTTATACGAACCGCAAGTGCGTCGCATCCAGTCTATATCGGCCTGGAAAATACTATTTTTAATCTTGAATTTCAACAAAATTTTCAATTATTTATTAATGTCTGTTTATGATATAGGCCTACTAGTATCATAAAATTCGGTGTAACAGTTCAATAGTTATAGATACACTGTATCATACAAGCATAGGCGTACAGGCTGGCTTTTGCCCGAATTAAACGAAAATGCCCGAATCTGCATAATAACATTTATTCATATTAGCATTACTACCAAACAGCTATATAAGGTTGCAAACGAATCACTACACAGTTTTACATGGATTACAAGGTTCCGAATGCACTCAAAAAGATTCGGAAATTTGTTCAGATTACTGGCAGGATTTTGCAAGTAAGCTTTTGATTGGTCGAACGAAAGGTTATTTGGACATGACTTTCAACGGACTGCTTTCAGATCCACCCTTCCCCCCCCACCCCCCACCCACCACCCCCCATGGAATCGTGGACTGGCTATGCCAGAATCCGAATCCATGGTGGGCGTGCCCGAACCGTAAGGATGTGGGCACGTTAATATAGTTCCCATCCCCATCAGATCCACATATAGTACAGGCCAGTGGAGCTGATTTTAATCAGATTGATTTCAACCCTGCCATAGACCTCAGAAACTGTTTCATGAGACCCACATTCATTACAGTGATACAGAGTGGTCGCCCTTGGTATGTTTTTGGAAGGACTTCCGTGTTTGTAAAAACTGATTGCAAACTACGAGAAATAAACATTCAAGATGCATAGAAGGGCCCACGGAGTTGCTGCTATTAAAAAGAAAAGCCTAGCTGAGGTAGTTTTGGATTTGTCGGTATATTATATAAATAGAGAAATAGAGAAATAGTGAATAGTGAAGTCACTGAAGAAAAGTCAATGTTTATTCCTCCCTAGGACTAACTCGAGTCACCTCCACTCCAGCCCTCGGGGTAGGTCTCACTACACAGATGTCATCTGCCATTGAAACCCATGTTAAATTGCCCAACTTCAAACGAAGATTGCCAGTAGAACGGGTTCTCATTGGCACTAACAACATACACCATTGCGAACATACATTATATAAGCATTTATTTTCACTCCAAAATTGAGAACATTTCCATCTCAGTTTTTTGCTATATGACCGCATCTGGCTGTAGTACCAGTCCAAACAGGTGGTTCATTAACTGATTAACTCTGGCTGTCACTTGCGCTGTATACCCATGTCCCAAAAGGTCGATGCACAATATTACAAAATAACATGGGCAAAATACAGTCAGAAGGCTTACCATTAAACATACATATTGTTTTAATTCTTCACCATTTCCTAGAAGTGAATATGTGAACCATAACATGTGTCACAATTAGGAACTATAGTGGACCGTGATGAATGAACTCTCACCCGGAAGTGATCTGTGTAGTAAGACCTTAGGCCTTATGATATTGATATGTAGGGGAAGGCTAGAGGAAACCAGGGTATTTTTTTAAGAAGTCACTATCCACAGGGCTAGTGGGTTTGTAAATTTCTGATCAATTATAACACACTTTGTATACGGCTGTGTCAGGTTTCTTTGTGTAGTGTAGCTATTTCTCGTTCCAGCCAGTGCACCACAACTAGTATATCAAAAGCCGTGGTATGTGCTATTCTGTCTGTTGGATGGTGCATATAAAAGATCCCTTGCTACTAATGCAAAAAAGTAAAGGGTTTCCTCTCAAAGACTATATACATTACCAAATGTTTGACATCCAATAGCCAATGATTAATAAATCAATGTGCTTTAGTGGTGTCATTAAACAAAACAAACTTTAACTATTAAGTTGTGCCATTTGGGATTTCCCCACTTTTTAAAGTAATACACCACCTACTGTTTGTTTACGTTCTAATTCTCATAGTAAAGCGGCCCTCGCATATCAGCCAGCGTCCGCGCGATTTTTCTAATTGCAAGAGTCGCTGGGGGATTTAGAGCCCGTGGATGAATCAAGTGAATTTCATGTCTGCGATGTGTGCCATCACATATTAGACGGGGCCCGGGCAGTGCCCTTTGAACATTGGATCGCAATGTGTAGACAATGCAGCCGCCAAGGTGTCGGCTGGACACCGCTAGATAAACTAGCGGGCGCCGGCTGATCAAAGAACAGATTGGTAGGTGTCCTGGTGGAGCCTGGCCAGGCGACTGGCGATTGATGTCGGGCTTCCCCCCGGCGTCCGCACCTTGAGTATATATACTCCAGGGCCCAAATCTTGGGGTGGCAGTTGGGGCCCACGTGGGGGCAGTTTAGAAGCCGCCGGTCGGGATCAGCGGGGTGCCCGACCGATGTTGTACAAATTGCCCGGGATGCGTGAGGCTATCGTATGGTGGCTGTGAGGAGCCCGTACAAATCCCAGGGTGCCCGGCGGATTTTTTCCCAATAATTTTCTTCAAACTCTTCAGGTGGCCACTAGATTACCGGTCGGTTTCCAGCAGGCCGCCAGGCGGGGCCCAAGCAAAATGTCTACGGGATTGCCACGACCTAAAATCACGCTTGAAAATTGCAGATTTGGGAGTCAGGTTTTCACGCCTGCTGGGTTCGGGCGACCCCTCAAAATTGCAGTGGAGTCCGTAGAAATCGGGCAGGGTCCTGACGGATGCCTCGTGAAAATGCCCTTTTTGGCCTATTTTAGGGGTCACGCAGGCGCCGTGACCAATATGTGAGGGCTGCTTGAGATGGATAGACAGTCAAGTAGCTAAGAAATTATAAGTACAAGTATATCCAATTCTTTGTTACATTTTACCTCAAAAAATTATTTTTTCTACACAGGAAACAAAATAGGTAAAAACACATCATCTGTATGCCATTTAAAATATTTATCACTCACTCTAACCTTCAGAGACCAATCTATATCAATAAACAGTAATCAATGATTCCCGCTCTAATACAATGTTCAGCAAGCTTATGTTTGACATTAAATACCTTTACATCGATCATTTTTAAGCTACCTAATAAAAAGTATACTGACTGCACCCTCTTTCAATAATGTTCCAGTTAAATACGTTGTTGACAGGTTTCTACTTTCTTCCTGTAGTGTGTGTGTTAGGATTACTGCTAATAACTCGACTTGAGCTGACTTTTGGCGAAGAAAACATTTCTTTCGCCGGCAAGATTAGGGCCTGATTTTGTATTGTGTAAGTGTAGGCCTAATCTTATGCAATAAACTTATAGCCTACTTTGATTTAATAATTTTAGAAAGATACATGTTTTTAATGTATATACATGTATATGCAGGCCATAATCTAGAATTTAAAAAGTAGAAGTGACTTTTCCAGGAGAAAGGGCAGAAGTTTGATTTTAAAAATGAAAAAAAAATGAAAAATGAACATTTATCAGTACATTTCGTAATGTTGCATCATGTTCCATGTTCATTCGGAAAGGTTCAGAATTATACACTCGGTTCAAATGGTAATATTTCTTTACCAAAAACTACTACTTCTAGTAATAAAATTTCAGTAAAACAAATGAATATTTGTAATTAAAAAGCATAATAGTATTTAGTAACTGATAATTATTGTGTCATTGTTGTGTTAAAATGAAAGTAGTAATAATATTTTAGCATTACTGAAATGAATCTGGCTGAGAACCAAACAATGCTTGACTGGCACAATATGCATTGATGTACAGTGTGACCGGCCTCGGTGGCGGCGTGGTTAGGCCATCGGTCTACAGGCTGGTATGTACTGGGTCGGATCCCAGTTGAGGCATGGGATTTTTAATCCAGATACCGACTCCAAACCCTGAGTGAGTGCTCCGCAAGGCTCATTTGGTAGGTGTAAACCACTTGCACCAACCAGTGATCCATAACTGGTTCAACAAAGGCCATGGTTTGTGCCATCCTGCCTGTGGGAAGCGCAAATAAAAGATCCCTTGCTGCTAATCGGAAAGAGTAGCCCATGTAGTGGCGACAGCAGGTTTCCTCTCAAAATCTGTGTGGTCCTTAACCATATGTCTGACGCCATATAACCGTAAATAAAATGTGTTGAGTGCGTCGTTAAATAAAACATTTCTTTCTTTTTTGATGGTGTTCTACTAAAGTAAAAATAATGGACCAACAAGGTTTTAAGTGAGGTATGATACACTAAACAAATTATTGTCTTAAATTCTGTTTTTTGAAATTGGATTAGGTAAAAAATAATAAGGTGACTTCAACTTGTCACTGCTGCTAATAACTCGGTGACATGAGTCAGCATTTGGTAAAAAAAAAAAAGAGTGCTGTTTCACCAGTTAGATTAAAGACTGACATGTATGTTCTATACATTGTTTGAACAACCATTAATGCCAGTGACCAGATTTCAAAATAAACTCAGGCAACAGGTAGTTAGTATTGTTTACATTTTTACTATTAGTGATGACTGTTAATTTAACTAAGTGGACTGTTGTCTTGGCATGTGAGTGAGATCGTACGCCTTTTCGCATAACCAAAACCGTTCTAATGCCAAAAAAAAAAGGTTATAAAAAATAAATGTGTCAAATTAACATATTTGAGTATAAATACATGGCATACTTCAACAATAAAACTTGTAAAATAATCCCCAAAACAGTAATATTTTTTGGTGAATTTTTTTTACCCTCTTATAAGTCGACCCCCCAAGTTATAAAATAATTTTTGGGTGAAAAAAATTCGACTTATAGGCGAAGATATACGGTAATATTAATGTTTAATTCTCTTTCAGGCTAGATATAAAGATAAAGGAACAGAACTAGCACAAGATCAGTTTGCTCAGGTAAGCACCTTGCACTTGCCGGGATTGACCCAGGCGTCGGTTATACTGAACACAGGCCCCTCTACATTAGCTTTTGCATCTCGGAGCCAGATGGTGCTTTGTTGTGTTTTTATATAGATTGTATAAAAGTCGTCAAATGAAAAAAATGGTCGCATTCGCATATGCGACCATATCGGTCGCAATGTAGAGGGCTGTAAGCACTTAAACTTCTGTTATACTAAACACAAGCCCCTTTTAAAAAACAAAACAAGTGGCATAAGTCCACTAAACCATTGTCATTAAATACCAGTTCTGAATGGAGGGTTTAATCTGTTGTTGGCAAAATCACCAAAATACTGAATGTCTCAATAAGTAGTTTTAAAATTGCCCAATTTCCTAAAATAAGTGATTTATAGAAGGAAAAAAAAAAATGTCATCAAATACATGTAGTAGGGTATTTTGATTCTTTTATTGATATCATTCACCTTTTCCATTACTGGTTAATTTTAATCTTAGCATCGTTATTGATATTATTTTATGATCATTGTACATAGTTTATGATCATCATCATTATCCCCATAGGCGCAGGATGTAGCTCAGTGGTACAGCACTCACTTGCTGTGTGGTCGGTCTGGGATCGATTCTCGTCGGTGAGCCCATTGGGCTATTTCTTGTTCCAGCCAGTGCACCACGACTGGTATATCAAAGGCCATGGTATGTGCTATCCTGTCTGTGGGATGGTGCATATAAAATATCCCTTGCTGCTAATCAGAAAGAGTAGCCCATGAAGTGGCGACAGCCGGTTTCCTCTCAATATCTGTGTGGTCCTTAACCATATGTCTGATGCCATATAACCGTAAATAAAATGTGTTGAGTGCGTCGTTAAATAAAACATTTGCTTTCCTTTCCTTTCCATTATCCCCATTTTAACATGTTATCATTATTTTACACAGATGGCACAGCAGATGGACACATTTAAGAAAAATCTCGAAGATTTTGCCACCAAACATAAAGATGATATTCGGAAGGACCCAGAATTCCGAATCCAGTTTCAGGAAATGTGTGCTTCAATCGGGGTTGACCCGTTGGCATGTACGAAACTTATTATTTACATTTTCAAGAAAACAGTTTTGAATTTTACAGCTATCAGAGGGAGTAGTAGTACTTTTTATAACCTGTTTGAATGGTGTACATAGAATATTCTTTTTAACTTCGATCTAGTTCACTTGATTCATATTCAATAAATTAATTAATGTGCAAAAAAACATTGCCTATTGGCTGTCAAAGGTAAATATAGGAATGAATTGATGATCATCATCAATATAAATATTCAAAAATTAAATTAAAACAGTGTGAAGAGCTTTACAAAAAAAAAAGTACTGTATATTAAAATTGCAAATAAAAACCAACATCTTGCAAAAACTATAAAGTAAGTTCAGGGTACATTTGAAATTATTTTCCATCACATTTTGTCTACCAAATATATCTTTCCTTGTCGGTGAGGATTCTTAATGGCTAGAATGTTTTTAAAACATTTTAATTTTTTTTTTTAGAAGAGACACACAAGTTGTGGAAATGTTCTGATATTAAGATAGCAATAACACAGTTGGCCATAATATTGACCATATGATTTGTTGGAGATGATGGTCTTTTGTATTCCTAAGACATATTTTATTTTATTTTTGTTTATTTTAGCAAGCAAGGGTTTCTGGGCTGAAATGCTTGGTGTAGGAGACTTCTATTACGAACTAGGTGTCCAGATTATTGAAGTTTGTCTCGCTACAAGCCATCAAAATGGAGGTACGACAGCTCTTTAATGTTTTTGTTTACTTTGAAAATACTTCAATTATTTATCACTGTTCTTAAATTTTTTAATCTTTTGCTAAAACTAGTGGATAATCATGTTTTTTTATTATTCCTTTTTATGTCTTGCATAAAAAATGATTAGAAAGAAAATAAATTAATAATTTGGTTGAAAGCTGAAATGACTATGGACAAATAAGTGTTTATTAATATATTTAATTTGAAAACACATGGGGCCGATTTCATATGTCTGGGTTATTGGTGGGTTTTGGAAACATATGGGTTAAACCTAGGTTAAACCCTAGGTCATGTTTACTGTGCATTTCACATGTCTGGTCTTCAATAACCCTAGTTTAACACTGGGTTGCAATTGTATTGCTTGTTTAAACCTGCCCTTGAGGTGGTTTTTCACTGGGTTTGCTCGAAGTAACTTTTCTTAATAGATAATTTCGCCAGCAAAATGGTGTTTTACATCAATATCGCTTAGCCATTGAATGTGAACATATTTTAGAGACCATTTAACCCACTACAGTAGCAGATAGAGGGTGGGGGATCGAGGGGTTCGACCCCCCCCCCCCCCCCCCCCCCCCACCTTTTAGACAAGATGCCTTTTGGGTTTTTTTTATTTCCTTTTAGCACGACTGTATGTAAAGAATAATACATGAGTGGCTGTTAGATACCATTTATCTTACAACAAGTTGTTTTAAAATGTATCTAACGAGTGAAAGGGAGTTGGATACGTTTTTAATCAGCAAGCTGTAAGATAAATGGGATCTAACGGACACGAATGCATTATTTTATTTCTTACATATCCTCAAAAATCAGGTTTTAATCAAATTTTAACATCTTTTTCGACTAAAAGTTATTTACAGCCCTTCCGCTTGTAGCTAAGTTTTCGACTGTGCTGTTTTTACCATTGGATGAATGGCATTGGTGACCTGGACATCACCTTGGAGCAGCCAGTCATATGTCTTGAAACACACGTACATGTTAACAAGTATGGGTTATAAAAAATAACAAATGATGTTCTCACCAATGGGTGTGTAAGACAATTAGATCCACCACTTCACACAACAATTATTCACCATGTTCATAGCAAACAAACAACAAAGCGCCTGAGATATATAGATGATAATAAACAAGATACCATTTTTTTTTTTTTAAATTCATGAGTGAAATAATTTTTAGTTGTCATGAACTTTAGCAAGGGAAATAAATTTGATAATAACTGGTATTTCATTTATTATTCTATTTATTACCCCAGCTATTTTTTCTTTAAACGCCTTTATTTTAGACGTACATGTATAGAAACGATATAAACCACTCTACACACTGTTCTGAGTATTGCTATTGCTTTGTATTTTAATCACACTCACAGATAATTTTCAAAAAAAAAAGTTATCTTTATTCTGCTAAAAATATATATAATGAATTGCATTAAAATTACATTTTGTTATAATTTTAACACTAAAAACAGAGTCATGAACGCAAATTCTTTAAACGTCTATCACAAACTGGAGTCTTATAATGACATGCTTTCGTGTTTGTCTCATCTTAACAAAGGGAAAGAAAGGCGAGATTTAACAAAACATTTTCTCGTTGCCCTCAGGCATACGGGTCTCTTTTTTGTTTTGGAGTGGGGGGTGGGGGGAGGCTGGTTTTTGACCCAATTAAAGGGAAATGCCCAATTCTGGGTAACAATGTTTATTCATCTGTGCATTATTACCAACAGCTATGTAGGGTTCTGTACGCATTTTACGTGGATTATAACTAATATTGTGAGTAGAATGATGGAAATACACAGTGAAACGTTTTCAAGCCAGCTTATTTTGGCCAAACATCTCCATCATTTTTGCCCAAATATGGTTTGCCCCAGACTGTGGGGGGGGGGGGGGGGGGGGGGGGGGGGGGGGGGAGAGATAGCTGACCCCCCATCTTGTACACGAATGCTAATAATATACTAGCAACGAGTTTTGAACTACAAAGTAATGAGGTGTAAGCTGTCTCTCGCTTATGTCCCTTTTTAGATCTGCGGGTAACCCATGTAAAAAGCGTGGTTTTGTAAACACGGGTAAAACACACACGTGTGAAATACACCACGGGTGTAGGTCATGGTGATGTTTTCCAGTGGTTTACGTAAACTAGTGTTAAACCTAGGTCTTCATATAACCTGGTGTTATGAAACCCAGACATGTGAAATTGGCCCATGATTTTTTTTAATGCTTTGACAATTTCATTTAAAGGTTCATGTTCATTAAAAAGAAAGGTTTTTTTTATTTGGTAACCCTCTCTGCCAGTACCAAGGGTGGGTGATAATGTATATGTTTCATTCAGCTGTGTAGCCTTAAATGTTTTTGGGGTTTTTCCATTTTACAGTGCTAAGTCGTAGCCGATTGTGCAGGAGATGAATAATTTGGCTATCTTTTGTACAATAGACTGCTGGTCTAAGTATACCTGTCCCAAAAGAAATACAAAAATAAAATAAATAGTTTGTTTTGTTTAAACGACACCACTAGAGCACATTGATTAATTAATCATCGACTATTGGATGTCAAATAGTATTTTAAAAAATGCATGGTTTTGTAAAATGCATAGTAAATGTGTTACCTTAATTTTTATAACTAAAATCAGGGCTGTAGCTAAGGGGGGCAAGGGGGGGGGGGCAACTGCTAAAAAAATTATAGAAACTTAAAGAAAATTATCTTCTTAAACGTTTAAGGAGTTTTAGACTATTAACTAGTCAGTTGCCCCCCCCAAACAAAAACACTGTTTTATATATGTTCATTTATTATGTACACTGTTGTACACTTGCTGCACTTTGAACATTTCAGGTTTAATAGGAATTGAAGAGTTAAGGAAGAGGGTGGAAAAATCCCGAGGTCGACATTCACAGGACATCAGCATGTACGTACTTAAAAACTGCCATAACAACAAAAGCATTGGACTTTTTCGATAGTGGCAGCATCAACTTTTGCATTAAAGTTTCATGTTTAGATCAGTTTCTCACAAACTATAAGTCCTTAGGTCAGTGAAACTTGGTTTATAGTTGCAACTATGGATGTTCATCACAGTGTACTGAATCATTTTATGATTGACGAGACATCCAATTCCGTTGAATTCCTGTTTAAACATGCATTGAAATGAACATCTGCTTCTATGGGTGCATCTATCAGCGAAACGGGGCGGGACTTAGCCCAGTGGTAAAGCGCTCACTCGACGCGCGGTCGGTGTGGGATCAATCCCCATCGGTGGGCTCATTGGGCTGTTTCTTGTGCATCATGACTGGTATATCAAAGGTCATGGTAAGTACTATCCTGTCTGTGGGATGGTGCATATGAAAGATCCCTTGCTGCTAATCGAAAGGAGTAGCCCACGATGTGGCAACAGCAGGTTTCCTCTCTCAATCTGTGTGGTTCTTAACAATATCTTTGATGCCATATAACCGTAAATACAATGTGTTGAGTGTGTTGTTAAATAAAACCTTTCTTTCTTTCTATCAGCGAAACGGAATAAGTTTTTGCGAGGCCTGCATAATATTTAATTCTACGGAATTCTTCTTGTGACCAAATGTTTGACATCCAGTGACCGATGGTTAATAAATCAATGTGCTCTAGTGGTGTCGTTAAACAATTTTATTTTTTTCTTCTTCTTCATTTTCATTTGTTAGATTAAAATATGAATAATGATACACGTCTGAATCACAATCATTCCAACCAGTGCACCACGGCTGGTCAAAGGCTGTGGTATGTGCTTTGTTATCTGTGGGAAAATCCCTCACTAATGGAAAAGTGTAGCAGGTTTCCTCTGATGACTACGTGTCAGAATTACCAAATGTTTGACATCCAATAGCAGATGATTAATTAATCGATGTGCTCTAGTAGTGTCGTTAAACAAAACAAACTTTATAATTAACTAATTCTTTTTATTAATCTAATATGTTTTACGTAAGAGATTTACTCTTATAAATTAGCAATTTGCTTGTATGATTCTTCTAAATTTAAACTCGACCCCCAATCAATGTTAGTGTTTTTAAGCTCTATGTCCAACTTTAGGTGACATATCTGATTATTATTATTATTTAGTAAAATTGTATTAAAGTATTAAACTTAAAGTAAAGTAGGGCTAGTGAATTTTAAATCGTGGCTAGTGAGGTTTTTAAATCACTGATCCCATGGCTAGTGGATTTTGTAAAAATTCTAGAAGCCCTGTGGTGATATTCAGGACAACATTTGTTTTTGTGAGCAGCCAGTCTTTTTCATTTGTCAGGTTGACATACTGTATGAATGAAATCACATTGTGGTTACTTGAATCACAGTCCTAGCTATATTATCAAAACACCATCTGTTAATTTGGGCTCGAACTTAAGAATTTGTCTCGCACAGCCATTGTTTTTTAACTGCCATGGATAAAATGACCCGCTGATGGCAATTTTGACCCTGCCTATGGCAAATTTGTTTAAAGTAACGTTTGCAACAAATAAACATAACTCGAGGTTATTTTGATGTATGTAGGCATATTTCAAATGTACAAATGTTATACACTAGCAGATAATGTGTATTTTGCCATTGTTAAGGAGCTTTACTGACGGCAATTTTATGCTGTCAGTGATGCACCCAACCTATGGCAATTTATATCTCAATGACTACAATTGCCATTGGTGGTATCATTAAGTTCGAGCTCTGCACTGCTCTACATGTTGTACAGGTTTCCAGAGCACGTATGAGATAGTAAATATCAAGCCCTGAGTGTAATAATTTTTATTTTTTGATATTCGTTGTTGCAGTGATGATCTTATGCGAGCAATAAAGAAACTGAAGATTCTTGGCAATGGTTTCACTGTGATCCCGGTGGGCCCCACATTTCTGATCCAATCTGTACCAGGGGAGTTGACCATGGATCACACCAGTGTTTTACAGCAAGCTCAGGTAGGCCCATTTTACTATATTTAATTATATCTTTGTATCTTGGAATATGAAGTTGTAAAATACATTTCGAACAATAAATAATATTACAGGTAGAAACCATAATGTAAACATTCTAAAGACAGAATTATATCAAAGATTATTCACTCGTTTGTGTCTTGTTTATGGAAAATAACATCTGCTTATATTTCAGATTTTAAAACAGACAGTCAAATTTAAAAATTACATCGTTTGAAATTTATTTTTATTGAAGCAATTTTTATGTTCACTCTGTTTACCACCCAAATATTTAAATTTGTTGACTTGTTGACTTGTAATTAAATTTTTAAGAGTCCAGTATTTAGATATGAGAAGTTGGAGTACGCATACCAGTGATAAATTCTGTTAATTATTAATAGATACAATTTAATGTTTTAAAATTATTTTTTAGGCAACTGGTTTTGTAAGTCAAAATATTTTAATGAAAGAACTCAAGTGGGAAGAGGAAAGAACAAAGCGAGCTCTAGTAAGTATAGGGTTTAAATTTTAATGTAAATAAATTCCTTTTATTACACTGCAGTAGTGGAGATACGCATGCATTACTTTGTATCTCCCTCAATTTAAAATGTAAATAAAATTCCATTTCTTACACTGCAGTGGTGGAGATATGCATGGGATATGTTGTATCTCCCTCCATTTAAAATGTAAATAAAATTCCTTTTATTAAACTGCAGTGGTGGAGATACCCATGAGATATTTTCTCTCTTCCACATCTGAAAATGTTGATAAAATTATTTTTATTACACCACAGTAGCTGAGATACCTATAAAATATTTTACACCTTCCATATTGTGGGATCTGTCATTTGAGAGGTCATGCCACACTGTATGACTCCGCATAAAGATGAATACAGAAAGTCTTTGCATGGTTCTTTTAGTTCATGCTTGCATAATCTAACTAAATATATGGAATTACTTTTGCTGTCATTTTGCTGAATGGCATCATTTCGTTAAACTGTTTTCTTTTGACCTGGTATTGCTTTGTTATATCTCATTTAGTTATGTTGGAAATGATTGTCAGAGTTTTGTTCAGTGATATGTGAGGTAATAAATACAATACTATTCTTGTTTCCATAAGAGATCATATATATATATTACAATTTGTGTGTTTTTGACTGTAAATCGCTTGCTTTCACTTGTTATGCATGATTGAAAAGAAAAGACAAAGATTAGCAAGGAACAATATCTGGAGTTGGGGGTGGGCATGCATAATCTCTGGTGGAGGAGGCCACAGTCTGGTGGACGGGGGGGGGGGGGGGGGGGGGGGGCACAAGCCACATGTTTATCTTTATGTATACAGAGTACCTAGGACAAAATAATGTACACTTTCACCTGTGAGTTGGTGAGGCACCACTGCTCCCTACCTGGGGCCTAATTCACTAAACTCTCGCAGGGCAATGCAAAAAGTCTTGCAAAGAGGATGCTTTGTTGTCTAGCAGAGCCTAAGAGACCTTTGTGAATTAGACTCGTGGTTCTTATGGGCTTGAAGGTCCTTATTAATGTAAAGGGGTGGAATGTAGCTCAGTGGTACAGCGCTTGCTCGGTGCACGGTCAGTCTGGGATCGATCCTTGTCAGTGAGCCCATTGGGCTATTTCTCATCACAGCCAATGCACCATGACTGGTATATCAGAGGCTGTGGTATGTGCCGTCCTGTCTGTGGGATGGTGCATATAAAAGATCCCTTGCTGCTACTAATCATAAAGAGTAGCCCATGAAGTGGCGACAGCAGGTTTCCTCTCTCAATATGTGTGTGGTCCTTAACCATATGTCTGACGCCATATGACTGTAATTAAAATGTTTTGAGTGTGTCGTTAAATAAAACAATTCTTTCTTCTTTTTTTTATTAATGTAAACTATTTACCTTGATTAACTGCAAAATATGCTTCATTTCCTACATTAACTGGAGTATTGTATTATGAATATACATATTTTATTTAACCAAATACAGTTTAAACTACATGTGTATTAAGAAACAAACATGTCATACAGGTAATAGTGTAGATGTTTTATTGTCACAGTTAGAGGAAGGGTTAATTTATCTAAATATAGATGAAACTACTAAGAAATTCAAACATGTCATACCAGTAATAGTGTAAATATTTTTATTGTCACAGTTACCTCCCTTATTAAATGTTTTTTCTTGTTTATCGTTTCAGGAATTCATGGTCAAAGAAGGCCTTGCATGGGTGGATGACCATCCAGGACAGGAAAGACAATATTGGTTTCCTAGTTTTTTCCCCGAATGCACAGTGACATGATCAGATGCATTCTACATATTATAGTTTATACCTAATTGACTTCATATTCTGTCGGGATGGGAACTCTGTTGATGTACCCATATCCAGTAGTGGGGGGACACAAGCCAGGTTCAGGCACGCCCATCCTGGACTTAACCTCTGAGTTTGCCAGTGAAAAATTCCAGGACAGGAGGGTAATTTTCTGAGGAACAGTGTCTTGACCCCAGAAGCTTTATAGTAAAAGTCCAGGGAAGACTGAATGACTGTTTCAGAGTTCTTTGGATCCATAGTTGTGTTTTCCAGACTTACAGGTTGACTTTGGCAAGTTGATTTGTGCAAGCCGTAAATAGGATTGCTTCATTTCTGTGGAAAAAGAAAAAAACACCTAATGCTAGAATGTCTTAAATGTTGGAAAAACATTTAATTATTATTATTTCCAAGTTCTTTGGGCAGTTGGATCTCTTTCCATTCTTGCTAGCTGTACTTGGTAAACCACAGAGATGCTAAACCTTTACTAGCAAGATACCTGAGTGCAAAGGATCTGGAATGGGCACAGATCGTCTTTTTAAGTCAGTTTAACTGCTTAAATTACAACCTTTTACTGTTTCAGAGATATACTAGAACAACCACATGTGTTTGACATTCATATATTAAAGCTGCTAGTTTTAGACACAATGGGAACCATCTTTGCAGGGCCCATCTTAACGACGGAACCGACGTTGAACCGTCGTTGAAATATAAATTGCCGTGGGTTTGAGAGCATCACTTTTGTGCTGCTGGATTAAAATTACCGCCTTCGGTAAAACTCCACAACAACAGCAAAATTAATATATCTGGTGTACCTTATCTGCCAGTATTCAACATTTGTACATTTGAAATATGTCTACATGTATCAAAATAACCTTTCAGCAGGGCCGTACTTTGATCAAAATCCTGGGGGTAGGGGGATGGGCACTACTTTTTATAAACAAATGAAACACTATACAGATTAAACCTTGAGATGTGTATGAGATGGGTACGGCCCTATTTCAGTCATATTTAGTTGCTGCAAAAGTCACCTTTAAAAAACATTGCCATAGGAGGCATGCTCAAAATTGCCGTCGGAGGGCCGTTTCACCTATGGCAATTTAAACAGAAATGCTGTGGGTGACAAATTGTTACATTCAAGCCGTCTTTGACTACCCTAGTTCCACACAAATATCCTGCTTTTAGTAGGACCGTGCGCTCATGTTTCAAGCACACTAACTCTACTTCACATTAAATTTCAGAAATTTACTAGCCAGATGAAATGACCGTGTAAGTCTTGTCAAAACTCTCACTACTGGTTGGCGGTGACTTGTTTAATACAATATTCAAACTTAGGTGCTCTTTGAACTTTGACCCGGTGAGATGCTGTTTGGTATTCTGCTACCTGTAGTGCCATATTATACTAGTCTTACCATGGCGGCATTTCTGTACTAGTCTGTTACGTTCATATTCAAACGGTGAGCTCCACGTCACATTGAAAGCCTAAAATCAGATTATAGAGGTACTTATAGTAAGCATGGTTTTTGCACTCTCTTGATGTTTTGATTGACAGCAGATAGTCAATCATGCTGTCCCACCTCGAGACTAAGACCACCACCAGGCGAATTTTTTGCAGGTGGGGGGGGGGGGGGGGGGGGGTCATAGGCAGAGTAATTAAATGAAATATATTTAAGACTTAAACATTCATTCATTCATTCATTCATTCAATAAAATAAGTGAAAACAGTTGTTGTCTTGAGTGGTCCGAACCCTTTTGACCCCCCTCTGGATCCGCACCTGGTCACTTGTAAGTTAATGCGTAGCTTTTAACTAACATGATGGCAACTTACATTGATGTGCAGTAATAGTATGATGTCAAACAGTGATGCCTTGAAGTCTGTTAAAATTATAAAAACTGTTTTCTCGTTTTAATAAAATATTATAAAGACGAGGTATGACTTTAAATGCACCGATTTTCCAATATTAGTGGTAGTAAATCTTAAGGCAGAGAGAGAGAGACAGAGACAGACACAGAGAGAGAGACCGACAGACAGAGTGTGAGAGAGAGAGACGGACAGTGTGTGTGTGAGAGAGGGAGAGAGAGAGAGACTGAGAGTGTGTGTGAGAGAGAGACAGAGGGAGTGAGTGAGCGTATATCTGCGTCCCCGATCTCAGTCGGCCCCCCTCTACTTGCTTCCGCCGTGCCTGCTTTGAGTTTCATATCGTCTATTACAGCTTGTTTGTTTTTGTTTTTTTGTACCATTAGTTTAAATATTAGATACAATTTTCTAATTTCTAATCATGCTGTTATAGTTATATATTCTGGGAAAAGAGAAAATTAGCAAAAACAGGGAAAGTCAACCCCCGAAACCTGTCAATGGGCTATTCCTCGTTCCAGCCAGTGCACGACGACTGGTATATCAAAGGCCGTGGAATGTGCTATCCTTGCTACTAATGGAAAACTGTAGCGGGTTTTCTCACTAAGAATGTATGTCGCAATTACCGAATATTTGACATTCAATAGCAAATGATTAATAAATCAATGTGCTTCAGAGATGTCGTAAAACAAAACAAACTCCCGACCCCCCCCCCCCCCCCCCCCCGCACAAGCGCCTGAATAAAAAAAATCAATGTGCTCTTTGTGGCGTCGTTAAATAAATAAAAAGTTTAATTTTTTAAGCGCCTGAATGGTAAGAGTACCGTATATGGTAGTAATGGGTTTCCTCTCATTCTACAGACAAGTGTCGAAATAACCATCTCTTAAGACACCAAACAACTACAGCTCAAAATGTGCCAAGATATTAAAGGCATATTGTCACAGACCACTGACCTATTTAATGGTCTAACAAAGTATTACCTGAACAAAAATAATTTGATTTGTCCCTAAATGTACTTTATTCAACCATCTTCGTAAGCACCATACTCCATTTATTAATGACATTTTGTAAAAATTATTGAATTATGGCAATGGTCTATAATTCAAAAATTAAAATTGCCGAGAGCGATGACATGCATTTTACTCCATCATGGTTCAATTAAGGTGATGCGATAGATAGATTTGGTTTCCAACAATTAATGTAATTTTTATTTATTATTCATTTTTAGAGAAATAAGTGCCATAAATCCGTGACAGTATGCCTTTAAAGTAACGTTCCCTGCAGTTCCTTTTAGAAAGTTATGTACTTTACGAGCAGCTGCCAGTAAATCAAGTTAAGACTCGAAGCTACCATGTGCGTTTTTGGTACTGCTAGCGGTAATGTTTTATATCAACTCCCAACTTTCTTCTGTCTGGAAATTTAATTATACTGTGTCGTCCGTCAACCGTTAAGATGCTTGAAAAATACATGTAGAACCAAATGGTTTGTTTTAAGAATGAAAACGGCTTTTATCTTGTTCGTAAAATCTCATTAAAGTCTCCATCTTTCAGGTGCGTACCTAGTCAAAATGAACGAGAGAGAGAGAGCGAGAGAGCATGGAAGCGGACGAGACGCGCGCGCGCGTGTGTGAAATTTTCAAATTCGGTAAAAACGACAGGTGTATGTGTGTGTGTGTGTGCACAGGCACACAGACATCCACAGATACACACACACAGACACACACACAGATACACACATACACATGCACATACACCATGGGCGTACATAAGATTTTGAAAAGGGGGGTTCCAATACATAGGATTTTGAAAAGGGGGGTTCCAAAATAGATTGCAGAGATATTGGGCATATATTTCTATGTTGAGTAAATATAATAATGTCGGATATCAATGTCAGATATATTAAATTATTAAAAAAAAGCGATTTCGGGGGGGGGGGGGGGGGTTCGGTCGAACCCATCGAACCCCCCCCCCCCCCCCCCCCCCCCCCCCCCCCATGTACACACACAGACACACATACACACACACACACACACACCGAACCCACCCCCCGTTGTTGGTATTTCCCGATGCCTATATATCAATAACGTGTGGAACCAAAAAAATAAAAATAAAAAGATTATGAAATTGAATTTGTTGGTATAAATTTTCTCGACATACTGACTGCAATAAATAGTTGTGTAATCATTATTGGTCAGTCGCGTTTCTTTACGTGTCCTCTGACGATGGACACATGCATGTTTTTCATCAGTGTGATTGGAATTGGCTCCACTGGTAATAGTTTTAGACCAGTGGAGGTGATTTTAATCAGATTGGATTTTCATATAAAACTCCTCTTTATCGCCAGCCCTCCCCACCCTCTTTGACGACCAATTAATAAAGTGGCATTTGTAAATTAGAATATGCTTTGACTAACATATTATGACCATGCGTAATAAGTTTTATCCTGCAATCACTAAGACTATATGTCAAAATTATAAATTTCTTGACATCCAATAGCCGATGTGCTCTAGTGGTATTGTTTAACAAAAAACCTTTAACTCACTCTCTCTCTCTCTCTCTCTCTCTCTCTCTCTCTCTCTCTCTCTCTCTCTCTCTCTCTCTCTCTCCCATCCTCCCCTTCTCTCTCTTCCTCCCTCTCTCTCTCCCTCCCTCCCTCCTTCCCTCTCTCTCTCTCTCTCTCTCTCTCTCTCTCTCTCTCTCTCTCTCTCTCTCTCTCTCTCTCTTCGAAATACCTTACATATGGACCTGTCTTTAATCGTCCTAGGTCCCGTTTTACGAAGCTAAGATCACCTTAAGTGCATATGGTAGAACTTTATGCATTTCAGGTGGTCTTACCGTTACGATTGCGTCGTAAAACGGGGTCCTGTTGCAAATAACTTTTTTCTCTCTTGAAACGTCTTTTGTTACACTATTGATCTTGAGTTTGGAACACGACTTTTTATTTTGCAATCGTGAAGAAAATGAACTGATTGGGTGCTTTCAATTTTTTTCTTGCAAGTACAAATGAAATTGTATTGAACGCTCGGAGTAAGACAAAAAAGTCGTCTCGTGTGTACAATCAAATTGGATCAAACATTTTATTAGATTTAAAGCACTTGAAAAGGAAAGGCTTATTTGTTTAACATTTCAGCACTCGTCTAAACTAATGCTGTGTGGTATATTATGATATGGTTAGTTTGATTCAGAGAGGAAACCCGCTGTTGTATCATTTAGTGCAGCTTTCCAAATGCGAGATTTTTTACCAGGTGCCCCGATCATATTGATAACCATAGAATCGAATTTTTGATGCGTCCATTTTCCGCGTTCCCCTATTATATCGCGCCGAGCACAAAATCACACATATGAAAAACGCCCCTTAAGCTACCTCTACCCATGGGAAGCAAAGCACAAAGGTTTTGAAAACATACCGCGATCTTTGATACACCAGTCATGAAATATTACTATCTTTAATATATCAGTCGTGGAATATCGATATCTTTGATATACCAGTCGTAGAATACCGGTACCACGATCTATAATATACATGTACCAGTCGGGGAATACCGCGATCTTTGATATACCAGTCGTAGAATACCGCGATCTTTGATATACCAGTCGTAGAATACCGCGATCTTTGATATACCAGTCGGGGAATACAGTGATCTGTGATATACCAGTCCGGGAATACCGCGATCTATGATATACCAGTCGTGGAATACCGCGATCTATGCTATACCAGTCGTGGAATACCGCGATCTATGATATACCAGTCGTGGAATACCGCGATCTATGATATACCAGTCCGGGAATACCGCGATCTTTGATATACCAGTCGGGGAATATCGCAATCTTTGATATACCAGTCGTGGAATACCGCGATCTATGATATACCAGTCGTGGAATACCGCGATCTTTGATATACCAGTCGTGGAATACCGCGATCTTTGATATACCAGTCGGGGAATACCGCGATCTATGATATATCAGTCGTGGAATACCGCGATCTTTGATATACCAGTCGGGGAATATCACAATCTTTGATATACCAGTCGGGGAATACCGCGATCTATGATATACCAGTCGTGGAATACCGCGATCTATGATATACCAGTCGTGGAATACCGCGATCTTTGATATATCAGCCGTGGGATACGGCGATACACATAACAAAGAACACACATTAAAAAAATAATAATAAAGAAAATTAATGAACAATACAATACAATACACAGTAAGTGAAGACACGTAGATTAAAATTAGCAATGCTGTGGTGGGGAAAACGGGTAACACATTTATATAGCAATCGATTGACGTTTAAGCATGACATATGGATAAACTTAGATATATTTATTACAGCTCTCTGATTTTTTAAAGACAAATTTGTATAGAAGTACAAACATAGCTTTCATGCATCTGACAATCATATAGCTGGCATCGTGTACCACTACTTTTAATATACCAATCGTGGAATACCACGATGATGCGCGGTCGGTCTAGATCTAGGATCGATCCTCGTCGGTGGGCCCACTGGGATATTTCTCGTTCTAGCCAGTGCATCACGACTGGTATATCAAAAGTCGTGGTATATACTATCATGTCTGTGGGATGGTGCATATAAAAGATCATTTGCTACTAATGGTTTTCTCTAAGACTATATGTCAAAATTACCAAATACGATATTCATCTTTCATAGATCTGACAATAATATAGCTTGCATCGTATACTACTATCTTTGATATACCAGTCGGGGAATACCACGATTTTTGATATGATGTGCGATCTGTCTAGGAGCAATCCACGACTGGTATATCAAAGACTGTCGTATATGCAATCCTGTCTGTGGGGTGGTGCATATAAACGATTCCTTGTTACTAATGGAAAACTGTTGCGTGTTTCCTCTAAGACTATATCGAAATTACCAAATGTTCTACTTCCAATAGCCGATGTTTAATAAATCAATGTTCTCTAGTGGTATCGTTAAATAAAACAAACTTTAACTTTGTTTTATATACCAGTCGTGAGGAAGAGAGAATCCCCGATGAGTCCAATAAGGACGATGAGGGATCGATCTTACGACCCACCGTACCTCGGCGTTCTTCACTATTCATATTTGCAATTTCAGTAGCGTAATGATCGAAACCTCGGTTATTGTGTTCCGTGCCTAAAATAAATCTGTTTAATTATTTTTGAACTTCATAGACTATTATTTGAAAAGTAGATGCAAAATTTAAAATATATTTTCTTCTATCAAGGATAGATGGATAGATGTAAGGGAGGATCGGGAAACCTGTTACGCCTAAAAACAAATTTAAGTGTCTCTTTTTAATAATTTATTTGCAATTTCTATTTTACGATTGCAAAATTTCACTGGGGTGCCTTTTTGTTGTTTTTTAGGAATCGGTCCATTTGCCCTTTCCCCCTGGTTTTCTCTCTAAAATACTTCCCGGATTCACCTTTGTCTATATTAGCGTTTCGTGTTTTAAAAAAAAAAATCAAAAGAGGATACAAATCTATGGCTCCGCTTGTGTCTCTTTGACTTCAAGAGGTATAGCGCTCGCTTGATGCGCGGTCGGTTTGGGATCGATCGCCGTCAGTGGGCCCATTGCGCTATTTCTCGCTCCAGCCAGTGCACCACGACTGGTACATCAAAGGCCGTGGTAAGTACTACCCTGTCTGTGGGATGGTGCTTATAAAAGATCCCTTGCTGCTAATCGAAAAGAGTAGCCCATGAAGTGGCGACATAGGGTTTCCTCTCTCAATATCTGTGTGGTCCTTAACCATATGTCTGACGCCATATAACCGTAAATAAAATGTGTTGAGTACGTCGTTAAATAAAACATGTCCTTCTTCTTCGTGTCCGTGGCAGTTTTTGGCATCTGATTAGTCTGTTTTAGATTATAAAAGGTTTCTGTCATCTTGTCCGAGGGAAAACTAATTCAAACGTCTCCACACAAACTGATTAAAATATCGCCAGTAACTTCCAAAGACGTGATGGTTCGCAGACTTGTGGTCAGTTGATTACAGAAATGAGACATCGCTAAAAACACATGCCGTCTCGGTATAATCCACTCCAAGATAAGTAGCTTATGTCCATGAATTTCAATATCTGCTGATTTTGTTTAATGGCTTATGCAAACAGGGCTGGTCCAAATTAATTTTTGCTGACCCGTGTTTAAACATATTAATTTGATTAAAGCCTTGACCAGGATTCATCCTATTTAACATTGAGTCGGCCTACTAACCCAAAACTCGTATTTTTGCTACTGGAAAACTTCTAAATTCAGTTTCTAGCACGTCTGTGGTTTTTATTTCAGGAACTGGAACGAGGTTGAACTTATTTGAACTCTAATGGGCTACAGGATCAACTTCTCTTAATGGACAAACACCCACCCATTATGTTTTTTCCCGTTCCAACCAACTTTGATAGAAGTAACCTAAGTCAGCCACAGCGGGCAGGATAGCACATACCACAGCCTTTAATATACCTGTCGTGGTGCACTGGCTGGAACGGAATTGATCAACCAATCATGTAGCAATGGACATCAATCATTTCTTCATGCTACTACCTTCAGTTTATGTGGTAATATATAATCCTACCATTAAACCGTTTAGATTTATATGGCATTATGTTTCCCCTACCCTTAAAGGCGCAGATCCTAGTTTAACCCGTAAAAATGAACACTAAGTTTGGTTAAGTTACAAACCTGTAGCACATTTGGATAACGATACAAGAGAGTAAAACAAGAGTCTGTGACGTTGAAACGGTGAAATATCGTTAAAAATAGACTAAGACTCTACTCCATAACTGTTATTTCTCAGACGCACGTGCGTTTTTAAAAATATGAAAAATGCAGTTTGTGGTATGAGATATACCAGGATGACCAGAAACACTTCGGTTAAACAGAAATGGATTATCTAAACAATAAAATATAAGTAATGTTTGATTTCAGTGACCATAAACGACTCTTAATAGAGAAAAATATGCCTTAGTGTTTAAAATCTAGGGTATGTCCCTTTAAACATCGGAAATTCTTACAAACTTCCATATCACAAAAATCATGCCATTATATAGTTTATGTCGGAACCAGTTAACTAAATCCAGTTTTCTTCTTCTATTTGCCTAAAAGTGTTTAAACGACTTGATAAACAGCATTTAATAGAAATAGGTAACACACATACATACATATTTATATATTATATATAATATAATGTGCACATTGCGTGGAATGGTATGTAGCATCGGGTTGCAATTATCAAAATTCTATAGTAAATAGGTAATACATGCATAGCAATAATATACAATATAATAGCATATGTCATGTATCAATGTTGTCTGTTCTATGCGTGGTAGCAGTGTTCAAATACTTGCACAATTTAATTAGCTGTTTTGAATTGTCGCTGGACAGCAGTTGCGTTAATTTAAATGTTGATGGTTTATTATAATAAAAAGGTTTAATAATTTATCTCTTATGTTACTGTAGAAAGGACACACTAGAACAAAGTGATATTCGTCTTCTACTACATTCATATTGCACAGACTACAAATTCTATTATTCCTGTCAATATTATGGTATCTGCCCCTTTCTATAAAGAGATTATGGGAAGATATAAGAAGAAGAAATAAGAGAGACGTTTGTCCAAAAAAAAGACAAGATTGGTAACATTTGGACCTTTGCTGACTAATTAAAATATTTGCATTGTTTGACATTTTATGAATAGACAGTAGAGACCAGTAGCGTTAATATAAGGGGTCATTTGTTATTCTATCTTGTATATTGACTGAACTACATACATTTTAGTTATCACTACCGCTAATTCCTTCACGATGCAGAGTTCAACACTGTTATTAAATACATCAATTTTTATTTTATTATTATTTTTCAACATTTTTTAATCGGAATAGATTTGAAAACTAAGAAACCTTTTTGGGTTAAATAAACAAGTATAAACCATAATTTTCCAATTGAAACGGGCAGATGGGAAAATGTACCACTACAAAATAGAATATGTCAATTGTGTAATAATTACGATATCGGAGATGAGTTTCATTATATATTTACTTGTATGTTTTTCAAGAATAACAGAAATCGTTGCTTACCATCTGTCTGTCAGTCTAAACCAAATATATATAAATTGTATACATTATTTAACTCTAAAAAAGCTTGGGTCCTTAGAAAACTTTCTATATTTTGTAGTCTAATTATGAATACTTTCAGATCCTCTGGCTGATATTCTGTGTACTTTTTGTGTATTTTTGTATTTATGTACATTTATGTACACCCACCATCTTGTTACAATTATATTGACTGCTGTATGTGTCATCATATGCCGTAGACTACGGCCTGGGTGTAAATACAGTTCAGTTCAGTCCAGACTATCCGATTTTGGTTTTCGCTTCTAGGATTTCAATAAGTTCAAGAAGGTCTTTTCACTTAATCTTTTAATCTGATATTGGCTTCTTCCTTTTTTAAATCCAGTCTGTTGAAACAGCTTTGTTGTCTCTTTATTATGTTTCTCAAACAGGAAAAACTCCACAAAACGTTCTAAGTAAATTAGTAAATTAAAGAGAACAAAGAAACGTTAACGGTACATGTCAAAGCTGATTAATCCACCGAAGTGTGTGCTGCTGGCACAGCTCAAGGAATCCTTGCTGAGAGATAACTGGGTGGAATAATGAATTCAACATCATTAATTTAAAAAAGAAAAGAAACAAAAGTTAATTGATTTCCATGTGATTTTTTTTTTTTTTTTTTCACACCAATCCCGGCCAACTAAACCATTTAACTCTACGGAATTACTGTTTTAATTCTTGTGAAATTAACAAGATGTCTTTGCGAACAAACACCAGGTCTTTCTTTCTTTCTTTCTTTCTTTCTTTCTTTCTTTCTCACTTACAATGAATAGTTAAGCCATCGGGCATAAGGCTAGTAGATACTGGGTTCGCAGCCCAGTACCGGCGCCCACCCAGAGCGAGTTTAACCGAAGTGATTCGATCCTGCGACACAAGCACCTCAAACGAGCACTCAAGCGACAGAGTTAAATTCTACCCGACACACGTATGAGTATTATTAGTATGTGTTATTAAAAATAATAAAGAAACAGATTTTAAAGGAAAAAAAGCTCTAACTCAAAGGTTGAACTACATCCAGCCCCAAGTTCAGTCAGCAAACGTTTCGCTAACGTCCGCGAACTATTTGATTAGTTCCCGACGTGACCATTTGGTTTAACTTGAAGCGCATAAACCAGTCTGGCGGACGTTTTTTTGCTCGGTGTCAGCTCTACTGGTCAGCGGAAATATAGAAATACATTTGTAATGAAGCATTGGATAGAGCGGGGAAACTGCTAATGGTTCCATCGAGGAGAATCGATCCAGCTACCTACCGTGCGTCAAAGTGTGCTCTTACCACTGAATTAGGTGACTATGTATATACTTGAATTTTTATATTGATGTTGAGCATCACTTTATTTACACATTTACCTTTGTTTTAGAAGGGTGGGACGTAGGCCAGTGGTAAAGCGCTCGCTTGATGCGCAGTCAGTTTGGGATCAATCCCCGTCGGTGGCCCTACTGGGCTATTTCTCGTTTCAGCCAGTGCACCACGACTGGTATATCAAAGGCAGTGGTATATGCAATCCTGTCTGTGATGTGCATATAAAAGATCCCTTGCTACTAATGGAAACATGTAGTGGGTCTCCTCTATGATTTTGTCAAAATGACCATATGTTTGACGCCCAATAGCCGATGATTAACAAATCAATGTGCTCTAGTGGTGTCGTTATTTTTTTTTACCTTTGTTTTAATAACCAATAGCCAATGTATTTTTCGTGCTGGGGTGTCTTTAAACATTCATTCATACGGGAACTACGGAGCTAATTCTGAATAAAAAATATTATTGGTAGTAAATCTTAAGGCAGAGATGAATTTTACTTGTAGAATGCAGAAAATTGCATTTCAGGACATCTGGTTTTGAAAATTTTACGGGGGGAGCATACCCCGAACTCCCTAGAAACTTTGCTTGCGCCATTGATCTCAGTCAGCCATTCCCACCGCCCAAAGTCTACATATACATATACATACATATTACATTACATATACATATTAAATTACATATACTTACATATCAACACACACACATACCACCCACGCACATATAGATATTATGTCGAACTCCATAAGGAAGCGAGGATCCGGAGGACATGCTGCCCGGAAAATTTAAAAAATAAAGGTTTTCAGAGACGCGTTTTCTGGTGAATTTTATGATATATATTGTGGATGATGAATTTTAAATACAAAAAAGGTCGTTAAAAGGGGGGGGGGGGGGGGGGTAGGGATCACGGAACCTCTGTGCCCCACTCTGTGTCCGCCAATAATTTCCAATAACAGAAGGAATCTTTTTTATGCACTTTCCAACAGACTGTTATTAATGGGAATATTGAATATAAATCATAGCAAGACATTCAGAAACACACAGAACCGGCCTCGGTGGTGTACAGCTTAAGCCATTGGATATAAGGCTGGTAGAGACTGGGCTTGCATCCTGGCACTGGCTACCACTCAGAGCAAAGTTTAGTGGCACAATGGGGAGGCGTATGACCACTACACAGACTTGTCTATAAAGGCGACGCCACACAACACGAGTGTCTCGAATGAAAATAGCCGATATCATAGCAGACTAGCAGCGGATAAAATCACAATGTCGGCTTGTCACAATCAACTCGTCCGGTGGTTAGTCTCATAAGAGCCATTCGTATCGTATCGTGTGACGATTCCTTAAAGGGACAGTCTTGAGTTTGCTGCATTGTAAGATTTTTCGGACTAACAAAATATTTCTACGATCAAACTTACATATTAAATATATTTTTTTGTTTAGAATATCAGTGTTTGTATATTCAATGTCTTTCCGGTTGTCTTAGTATTTATAAGAAGCCCAAACTGGAATTTGTCTTCAAATAATTTCGTACGTACGAAAGAATTATATTTTTGGAAATAAAATGACATTTGACTAAGTACAAATATTAGAACGATCAGAAACACGTTTAATATACAGTCACTAATATTTTATGCAGAAAAATATATTTGATATGTAATTACAATCGTTAAAAAGTCTCTGTTAGTCGATAACGTCTTAAAAATTGCAGCAAATTCAGGAATGTCCCTTTAATGCGTATTTTACCGATATGTTATTTGTGGAATTTCAGGAACTATGAAACATTCATTTGATTCAAATGTCAAATCGGGGTAGAGCTTGCATTATGCAAAACCTATACAAAGTACGACTCAATAATTTATATGAAAGTGTATACCAGCTTTCCTGTTTTTCTTTCATCCAATTTCATCACTGGAAAATATCAAATAAATTGCCCTAATATTTTAGAACTGTGGAGGAGGAAACATATTTTAAAATTTTAAAATAATTTTCAATACCAACCACGCGCAGAAAAAAGTTTTTAAAACAAGTGCGTGTGTGGAGGAGGGTACATCTTTTTAAATTTAATTTTTTTTTAGAAAACATCCAACCACGTGTAGATTAGAGTAAAGAAGAAAAGTTTCTTCTTCCAATTTGATGTCATATACCACCAAATCCAATCGCTTTGACGAAAATAGTAACATGGATTTTTGTAATATTAACCTCGGTGGTGTCGTGGTTGAGCCATCGGACATAAGGCTGGTAGGTACAGGGTTCGCAGCCCGTACCGGCTCCCACACCTCTCTAACTAACCACTAACAACTAACCCAGTCCTGGACAGACAGCCCAGATAGTTGAGGTGTGTGCCCATGACAGCGTGCTTGAACCTTAATTTGATAAAAGCGCGAAAATAAGTTAAAATGAAATGTAATTAACCACTAGCCGTTAACCTTTGTCCTGAGATAGAGAGAAAGAGAGAGACAGACAGAGACAGAGAGACAGAGACATAGAGAGAAACATACAGACAGAGAGACACAGAGCGAGAGAGAGAGAGAGAGAGAGAGAGAGAGAGAGAGAGAGAGAGAGAGAGAGAGAGAGAGAGAGGGGGGGGGGGGGGGGGTTAGGTTTTGGGCATGTCCATCCCGGGCCCGGCCTCTGGATAGCCAGTGGTCTGGTCCAAAACAGAATACTAATGGACAATTTAGAAAATTACACCTAATAGGGGAGTGGGATTTTAATAATTTAAGTAATTATATCTTAGAAAGCGCAAGCCAAAAAATAATCATTTTGTCTGGAGCCTAGTTTTACGAAGCGATTTTAGCGCCTTTATCACCTTAAATGCAAAAGGTATTAATCTTAGCGCAAAGATCGCTTCGTTAAATGGGGCCCCAGTTAGCTAAGGTCATATTTCCCTGAAAGCAAGTTTGATAAAAGCACGAAAATAAATGAAAACTTAAATGAAATAGTCTTTGACAAAAGTTACATGTGGCGGCAGTGTTTGTTTGTTTGTTTGTTTGTTTGTTTTGTTTTGTTTTTGTTTGCTTTTTTTTGGGCACAGCTATCTAGACCAAGGACTGCAATGTGGAGTTAGACAGCAAAACAATTTAAGCAGAGCTGCGAAATGGAATTCAAAAGACAAAACGGTAAAACGGGTGTGGTAACTGGCTTAAAAATACAGCTGCTACACATTTTCGCCATTCCTATCAGTAGCAGCTGGGTAAGTTTATTGGGATATTTTTATTTTAATACAGCGATCGTAGAGCGTGGGTTGGAACGGGAAATATTCAGTCGATGAACACACATAAACACACCCACCCACCCCACCCACGCACATACAGATATTATGTCGAACTCCATAAGGAAGCGAGGATCCGGGGGACATGCTGCCCGGAAAATTTAAAAAATAAAGGTTTTCAGAGACGCGTTTTCTGGTGAATTTTATGTTATATATTGTGGATGATGAATTTTAAATACAAAAAAGGTCGTTAAAAGGGGGGGGGGGGGGGGGGTAGGGATCACGGAACCTCTGTGCCCCACTCTGTGTCCGCCAATAATTTCCAATAACAGAAGGAATCTTTTTTATGCACTTTCCAACAGACTGTTATTAATGGGAATATTGAATATAAATCATAGCAAGACATTCAGAAACACACAGAACCGGCCTCGGTGGTGTACAGCTTAAGCCATTGGATATAAGGCTGGTAGAGACTGGGCTTGCATCCTGGCACTGGCTGCCACTCAGAGCAAAGTTTAGTGGCACAATGGGGAGGCGTATGACCACTACACAGACTTGTCTATAAAGGCGACGCCACACAACACGAGTGTCTCGAATGAAAATAGCCGATATCATAGCAGACTAGCAGCGGATAAAATCACAATGTCGGCTTGTCACAATCAACTCGTCCGGTGGTTAGTCTCATAAGAGCCATTCGTATCGTATCGTGTGACGATTCCTTAAAGGGACAGTCTTGAGTTTGCTGCATTGTAAGATTTTTCGGACTAACAAAATATTTCTACGATCAAACTTACATATTAAATATATTTTTTTGTTTAGAATATCAGTGTTTGTATATTCAATGTCTTTCCGGTTGTCTTAGTATTTATAAGAAGCCCAAACTGGAATTTGTCTTCAAATAATTTCGTACGTACGAAAGAATTATATTTTTGGAAATAAAATGACATTTGACTAAGTACAAATATTAGAACGATCAGAAACACGTTTAATATACAGTCACTAATATTTTATGCAGAAAAATATATTTGATATGTAATTACAATCGTTAAAAAGTCTCTGTTAGTCGATAACGTCTTAAAAATTGCAGCAAATTCAGGAATGTCCCTTTAATGCGTATTTTACCGATATGTTATTTGTGGAATTTCAGGAACTATGAAACATTCATTTGATTCAAATGTCAAATCGGGGTAGAGCTTGCATTATGCAAAACCTATACAAAGTACGACTCAATAATTTATATGAAAGTGTATACCAGCTTTCCTGTTTTTCTTTCATCCAATTTCATCACTGGAAAATATCAAATAAATTGCCCTAATATTTTAGAACTGTGGAGGAGGAAACATATTTTAAAATTTTAAAATAATTTTCAATACCAACCACGCGCAGAAAAAAGTTTTTAAAACAAGTGCGTGTGTGGAGGAGGGTACATCTTTTTAAATTTAATTTTTTTTTAGAAAACATCCAACCACGTGTAGATTAGAGTAAAGAAGAAAAGTTTCTTCTTCCAATTTGATGTCATATACCACCAAATCCAATCGCTTTGACGAAAATAGTAACATGGATTTTTGTAATATTAACCTCGGTGGTGTCGTGGTTGAGCCATCGGACATAAGGCTGGTAGGTACAGGGTTCGCAGCCCGTACCGGCTCCCACACCTCTCTAACTAACCACTAACAACTAACCCAGTCCTGGACAGACAGCCCAGATAGTTGAGGTGTGTGCCCATGACAGCGTGCTTGAACCTTAATTTGATAAAAGCGCGAAAATAAGTTAAAATGAAATGTAATTAACCACTAGCCGTTAACCTTTGTCCTGAGATAGAGAGAAAGAGAGAGAGAGAGACAGACAGAGACAGAGAGACAGAGACATAGAGAGAAACATACAGACAGAGAGACACAGAGCGAGAGAGAGAGAGAGAGAGAGAGAGAGAGAGAGAGAGAGAGAGAGAGAGAGAGAGAGAGAGAGAGAGGGGGGGGGGGTAGGTTTTGGGCATGTCCATCCCGGGCCCGGCCTCTGGATAGCCAGTGGTCTGGTCCAAAACAGAATACTAATGGACAATTTAGAAAATTACACCTAATAGGGGAGTGGGATTTTAATAATTTAAGTAATTATATCTTAGAAAGCGCAAGCCAAAAAATAATCATTTTGTCTGGAGCCTAGTTTTACGAAGCGATTTTAGCGCCTTTATCACCTTAAATGCAAAAGGTATTAATCTTAGCGCAAAGATCGCTTCGTTAAATGGGGCCCCAGTTAGCTAAGGTCATATTTCCCTGAAAGCAAGTTTGATAAAAGCACGAAAATAAATGAAAACTTAAATGAAATAGTCTTTGGCAAAAGTTACATGTGGCGGCAGTGTTTGTTTGTTTGTTTGTTTGTTTGTTTTGTTTTGTTTTTGTTTGCTTTTTTTTGGGCACAGCTATCTAGACCAAGGACTGCAGTGTGGAGTTAGACAGCAAAACAATTTAAGCAGAGCTGCGAAATGGAATTCAAAAGACAAAACGGTAAAACGGGTGTGGTAACTGGCTTAAAAATACAGCTGCTACACATTTTCGCCATTCCTATCAGTAGCAGCTGGGTAAGTTTATTGGGATATTTTTATTTTAATACAGCGATCGTAGAGCGTGGGTTGGAACGGGAAATATTCAGTCGATGAACCAAGAAGGATCGATCTTGTGCCTCAGCGTATCTCTGTAAGGCCCAAAACACACCAAAGCTAGGTCTGGGTCTGGGTCTGGGTCTGGGTCTGAGTTTGGGTCTGGTTCTGGATCTGGGTCTGGCGTCTGGTGTATTTTGACGTCTGGGTCTGTAACTGTTACTAGTTTCCAATATAAATCTATATTAACTGCATTCATATCTTTAGATTTATTTTCTTCTATAAATACCAACAATAAATATCAGAGTCCTACTTGATATATTTCCCGTTGTTTATTAAGACAAACAAATTAAATTAAAATACCACTTGCACAGGCTCCAGTTACCAGTCTGGCAGTGTGCAAATATTGAGTATGTCATCTGGTGCCAGATCTGTAGTTTGCGTCAGCACAGGCGCGGAGTATTTTTGTCACATTCGATTCAGTGCATTTTGGATTGGGTAACATATATTCAATTAAGGTTCAAGCACGTTTCCCCTGGGCACAATCTCCGACTTCACCAATGACTAGGTCCGGGACAGAAGAGATGGGTTTGGTGGGCGTGGGTGTTCAGTGCGTTTTATTTTCGACTGGTACCATACTCGCCAGACCCAGACCCAGACCTAGCTTCGGTGTGTTTTGGGCCTAAGACTTTTTACCGGTGAGCTGTATAATTGTGCTATCCACAGAAACTCACGAACAGAAAAGGGCATTAATGAATGTACAGGGTAAAAAAAAAAAAAAAAAAAAAAAAAAGGAATAATAATTATAAAAATAATATTTATGTTGTAAAGCATATATATTGTGTATCAACAAGAAAAACAGTATAATAAATAAATAATAAAAGTAGTCTTCGTTAGTTGGAGATTTTTATTTACGTTGTAGAGATATAACAGTGAGAACATAAATGGAATACTGATATTAAAAGAAAAGAGATATTTTATTAATGACCCTCCCCTGAATATTCCTACTTAACATAATAAATTTCCTTGACTGACACTGATCATTGAGAAGTAATGTAGCTAATAAAAGTTCTTATTATACAAGATGCTATGCGATATATACATGTAATAAATAATCAAATAAACTGTATTGTGATATGCATGAATAACCTATAGATGTCAAGTGTATGAATAGCAATATCCATTATTATTTTAATTTATTTAATTCTTTAACCATGTCGTTTAAAGTAAGTCATACAAAAATATCTAATAAAAAAATCATTCTAAACATTCAAAATACTACGCTTTTATCATTTGATCGTTGCAGACGTATCCAGCTAGCTTCAGTCTATTTGAAGAAATATTATTTTCAATATTTTGTTAAGAATTTGTAAATAATACACAAAAAGTGGATTTTTAAAAATGATTATTTTGTTTATCAAATACGTGTAATATTTAAGTCTGCGTACCAGTATTAGAAAAAAACCCACACAACCAGAATCACATTCGTTAAAAGAAAAATTGCAGGTAAAGTTACTAGTTGACTTGTGAAACAAAATGGCGTCAAACAAAATGGCGTCAAACAAGATGGTTCCTGGTGACTTACGCTCATTGGCCTGCAAAAATGTTATTTAATATTTATTCTGTAGTTAATAGCAACACACTGGATTCCATTTTTGTTTTCTGTCCAGAGAATTTAAATTCACAGTGTGTGAGTTTTAATTATGGCATGTCAAACGGAAACAAAGGAGAGACACATCAGAGTTAAGTACATGTACAGGTTAATACGATGTCCTGGGACTATTTCACCGCAACATTCACTTGTAGTCTGAAAACAGAAAAACGAAAGACATTCAGTTAGTACAAGCACACTTTCAGATCCAGCATTCAGGTAAAAAAAAGTTAAAGTTTTTAGCAAGTTCAAGAACACTTTGATTTATTAATTTATCAAACATTTGGTAATTCTGACATATATAGGTTTAGAGAGAAATAATGCTACATTTTTTTTCTCCATTAGTAGCAAGGAATCTTTTATATGCACCATCCCACAGACAGGATAGCACATATCACGGCCTTTGATATATCAGTCATGGTGCACTGACTGGAACAAAAAATAGCCCAATGGTTACTTCGACGAGGATCGATCCTAGACCGACCGTGCATCAGGCGAGAGCTTTTACTGGACGTAGCCCAGTGGTAAAGCACTCGCTTGATGCGCGGTCGGTTTGCGATTGATCCGTCGGTGGGTCCAATGGGCTATTTCTCGCTCCATCCAGTGCATCACGACTGGTATATCAAAGGCCGTGGTATGTGCTAGCCTTTCTGTGGGATGGTGCATATAAAAGATCCCTTGCTACTAATAGAAAACTGTAGCGGGTTTCCTCCCTGGGACTGTATGTCGAAATTACCAAATGTTTGACATCCGGTGGCCGATAATTAATAAATCAACGTGCTCTTGTGGTGTCGTTAAAAAAAAGAGAAAAAAAAAAAGAGAAGAAAATTAAACTGCGTCGGCACCGACAACTACTTCAAGCCTTTTTCACTGCGATACAATTCAGCTGGTGTTTAATTTACTCCTAGGTGTAAATATCACCTTGCCCTCCCCCCCCCCACCCCCTTCAGAAACCCGATATCTGCCATTTTTCTCTGGGAGTGTGTTGGATATAATTGCAAACAGAGTATCTGTGAATACATATTTTTAAAAAGCAGGATATAAAAAAATGAGAACACTTACCAAGTGTCATTTTAACACTCACTACAGTGCAATAATGTTGTCCTTGTGTTTGCAATCACGACGACATTTTTGGATATAGGCCTTAAACTTGCAAATACATATATAATGATGATGATGATGATCATCATTATCATCATCATCATCATCACCATCATTATCACCACCATTTGAATCATCATCATGATCTTCATCACAACCGCCCAAATCATCATCATCATCATAATTATTATCATCATCATCACCACCCCGACCATTACAATCATCATCATCATCTTCATCATCATCATCATCATCATCATCATCGATGATATCAGTATCATCACCAGAACTTTCACCTTCATAATCGTACTCGTTATATTTACCTCGAATGGAGGGCATTGGGAAGAACTCATTGTTCTATGTTCTCACACTGATAATCGTACTCGTCATATTTACCTCGAATACAGCGCACTGGGAAGAACTCGTTGTTCTGGGTTCTCACACTGATAATAATCGTACTCGTCATATTTACCTCGAATACAGCGCACTGGGAAGAACTCGTTGTTCTGGGTTCTCACACTGATAATCGTACTCGTCATATTTACCTCGAATGCAGGGCACTGGGAAGAACTCGTTGTTCTGGGTTCTCACAATGATACTCGTACTCGTCATATTTACCTCGAATGCAGGGCACTGGGAAGAACTCGTTGTTCTGTGTTCTCACACTGATAATAATCGTACTCGTCATATTTACCTCGAATACAGCGCATTGGGAAGAACTCATTGTTCTGTTTTCCCACCCTGATAATAATCGTACTCGTCATATTTACCTCGAATGCAGCGCACTAGGAAGAACTCGTTATTCTGTGTTCTCACACTGATAATAATCGTACTCGTCATATTTACCTCGAATACAGCGCATTGGGAAGAACTCATTGTTCTGTTTTCCCACCCTGATAATAATCGTACTCGTCATATTTACCTCGAATGCAGCGCACTGGGAAGAACTCGTTATTCTGTGTTCTAACACTGATAATAATCGTACTCGTCATATTTACCTCGAATACAGCGCATTGGGAAGAACTCATTGTTCTGTTTTCCCACCCTGATAATAATCGTACTCGTCATATTTACCTCGAATGCAGCGCACTGGGAAGAACTCGTTATTCTGTGTTCTCACACTGATAATAATCGTACTCGTCATATTTACCTCGAATACAGCGCATTGGGAAGAACTCATTGTTCTGTTTTCCCACCCTGATAATAATCGTACTCGTCATATTTACCTCGAATGCAGCGCACTGGGAAGAACTCATTGTTCTGTTTTCCCACCCTAATAATAATCGTACTCGTCATATTTACCTCGAATACAGGGCACTGGGAAGAACTCGTTGTTCTGGGTTCTCACACTGATAATCGTACTCGTCATATTTACCTCGAATGCAGGGCACTGGGAAGAACTCGTTGTTCTGGGTTCTCACACTGATACTCGTACTCGTCATATTTACCTCGAATGCAGGACACTGGGAAGAACTCGTTGTTCTCTGTTCTCACACTGATAATAATCGTACTCGTCATATTTACCTCGAATACAGGGCACTGGGAAGAACTCATTGTTCTCTGTTCTCACCCTGATAATCGTACTCGTCATATTTACCTCGAATGCAGGGCACTGGGAAGAACTCGTTGTTCTGGGTTCTCTTCATGCAGATGCCCATATACGCCCGCTTGTCCATGGGCTTCTTGGCGCCGTCCAGGATAGCACTGCTTAATCGCCCTTCCTGGACCAACTGGAACAGAAATCAGAATACAACATCAAAACTCATATCTAAACCACTATGGTAAAACATTTCATATCTATATCAGTATAGCAACAAAAGTCATATTTAAATCCTTGTGGTATAAAAATTAATATTTATATCAATATAGTAATAAAAGTCATATTTAAATCACTATGGTACAAAAATTCATATTTATATTAGTACAGTAACAAAAGTCATATTGAAATCACTATGGTACAAAAATTCATATTTATATCAGTACAGTAACAAAAGTCATATTGAAATCACTATGGTACAAAATTTCTTTACATCAGTAACAAAAATCATATTGAATTCACCAAAATTTAAGTCCATACAACACATCAAGATTCATATTTAAATCCATATGCCATAAAATTTAAAGCCATATAAAAACGCATCAAAATTCACCTTTAAACATGTAAATTTCACTCCATAGAACACATACAAATTCATATTTAAATCCATATGCCGCAACATTTAAATAGAGAATAATACATGAGTGGCCGTTAGATACCATTTATCTCACAACGAGTTGTTTTAAAATGTATCTAACGAGCGAAAGTGAGCTTGATACGTGTTTAAACAACAAGTTGTGAGATAAATGGTATCTAACGGACACGAATGTATTAGTCTATTTCTTATATATTCTAAAAAACCCAGGTTTTAAGCAAATTTTTACATCTTTTTCGATTAAAAGTTATTTACAGCCGTTGCACTTGTAGCTGACTTACGAATCACAGGCACACACATACGTCACAATCTAATCGATTTCCACCATGTTGTTTTTCATTGGATGTATGGCATTGGTGACCTGGTCATCACCTAGGAGCAGCCAATCTTATGTCTTGAAATTGTTAACACACGTACGTATGTAACATATGTAACCAAACATAACGCATGGTATCCTCACCAACGGATGTGTAAGAAAGCCATATAACACATTGAAATTAATCTTTAAAGGGACACACCCTAGTTACGTTTATTTGTTAACCATTACGGCGTTGTTTTTCGCTATTAAACCCCATTTTTCACAAATAAAATTGCACTTTACTTACATTTTATTATTTAGAATACACATTTCCATTCACCTGAAGTGCTTTTTGGTAATCCTGATGTTTGTAAAACCACGAAATGCATTTTTTGCATTTTTTCACAAAACGTGTTGTCGAGAAAAAACCGTTAAGCAAGCGAGGTCCAATCTATTTTTAATGTCACAGACGTTGGTATATCACGTGACCGTTATCATTTTGGTTCGGTTTGTTTTCTCGTGCTCGGTTCGCGTAGTGAACATCCGATTTGTTGTTGTTTATTTGTGAGATTTTTCTTCACAGTTCGTGAACATTTTCAGTAACAATAAAGTTCAGACAAGTAAGTGTCTCAATACAAAACGTTACAAACCCTTAAAACCAATAATTTTGCTAAGTCTTACGATATCTGGAGAGGGGATACAACCAGGACAGAACAGTTGGAACATGTCCAGGAGAGGTGAAACGAACGCACCCCAAGTCTGTGAAATTTGTCGTGACGTAGGCATTGTTGTGCTTCTACCGGTGACATCAGAATACTAACTTTCAAAATTATTTCAAGCAATTGGGACATGGGGATTCCCATGGTATTTATCGATATAAAACCTGCTTTTTCACTCCATTTGATAAAAACGTGATCTAAGTGTGTTACAGGTTTGTAGATTAACCAAATTATAATTTATTTTCGCTGGATGGAACTAGGGTGTGCGGCTTTAAGTCTGTATACCACATCATTTATTAAAAAAAACCCAAAACGTAGTCAATAGAATCTGCCCTTCGTACTGATTGGTTTACGTTGATTCTTTTATACACACTTCCTTTATTACGCACGATATGACTAGCGGCTCATATCTGACATTAACCAGACAAGCATTTTTGAAAAACACTTCTAGATATTGGCAGTAGAAATAAATGTAATTACATAACTAGCCTGACGATGATTTTATTACGAAGTCTTACCGCCTGCCAATAAAATATGACGTTGACAAGGAAAAGGCTAGACAGCTATGATGATAACAGATTATATATCTTAATTAGATTTGCGTATGATACTGTTTTTGGTAAACTAATATTTTACGTCATACTTCAACGATCCAGTGTTTTTGTATCAGTTTGTAAGCAGGATGTAGCTCAGTGGTAAAGCGCTCGCCTGATGCATGGTCGGTCTGGGATCGATACCCGTCGGTGGGCCAACTGGACTATTTCTCGATTCAGTCAGAACACCACGAGTGGTATATCAAAAACCGTGGTATGTGCTATTCTTTCTGCAGTACTAATGAGAAATTTTTATTGTAGCTGGTTTCTTCTCTTAGACTATATGTAAATATTACCAGATATTTGACATTCAGTAGCCAATAATTAATAAATCAATGTGCTCTAGTGGTGTCGTTAAGCAAAACAAACAAACGTGTCTCAGTTTATATTTAAAGGTTACAAATTTATACAATTCTGACGTCCTTTCACAAAATTTCTTTAAATCATCTTATTCTGTTTATTTTATTGATAACATACCAAAAGCTAAAAACAACGATGCTTTATTTTTTCTAAGCGCGCTGACAGTTAAGTGTGTGTGTGTTACCGATTATGGTTCATACATGTGTTATCGTCTGTCACCAATGTCTGGATGACTGTTCGTCTAGAAAGATGATTGCGGTATAATCTGTAATTCTGACAAATAACGTGCAGTTTTTAACGTAATACGTCATCATTAATTTCCAATTTCTGAGTAGCCCGAACAAACCAATTTGTCACAGAATGGCATATCGTGAAAGAATGAATGAACTAGGAAATGAACGAATACCACAAGCCTTCGCTATTGTACATGGAATCATGAATTCAGAATAACAGAATTATTAATATTCGCAAAGTCGGAATAATATTTTCATAACATAACTACACAATACTTTCTTGTACAAAAATAACTTCGACTTAGTTTAGAGTATTTTCATTAGTAATTAGTACGTTTCTTTCTCTTTTTTGTTGCTTGTTTGTTTTTGTTGTTTGTTTGTTTTGTTGTTTTGTTGTTTTGAGGGGTTGATTTCTGCTTATACATAATGCAGACTACATAATACAAAAATTAGTAGTACAGGAGAGATATCTTTGCGGCTTTTGTAACGTAAAAACTAGCCAATCTCTTTTAAGGCTCTTGGATACTGGGTTCGCGTCTTAGTACTGGTTTTAACACTGAGCGAGTTTTAATGGCTAAATGGAAAGGTATAAATCCACTTCTCTCTCATTAAGAAAAAAATGTTTTATTTAACGACGCACTCAACACATTTTATTTACGGTTATATGGCGTCAGACATATGGTTAAGGACCACACAGATTTTGAGAGGAAACCCGCTGTCGCCACTACATGGGCTACTCTTTCCGATTCGCAGCAAGGGATCTTTCATTTGCGCTTCCCACGGGCAGGATAGCACAAACCATAGCCTTTGTAGAACCAGTTATGGATCACTGGTCGGTGCAAGTGGTTTACACCTACCCATTGAGCCTTGAAGAGCACTCACTCAGGGTTTGGAGTCGGTATCTGGATTAAAAATCCCATGCCTCGACTAGGATCCGAACCCAGTACCTATCAGCCTGTAGACCGATGGCCTAACCACGACGCCACCAAGGCCGGTATCTCTCTCATTAACGCAATCCACCTAAACAACTGACCTACCTGGGCATACAGCAATAAATAGCTACGGTGTGTGTCCATGACAGTGTACTTGAACCTTAACTGACTATAAGCACGAATTATAAATTGAACATCAAGGTGTTTTTTTGTTTGTCGTTTGATTGTCTCTTTATTTTTTTAATTAGTAGAAATGTTTTTGTTCCAGAAAGGCGATACAGCCACTATAATTAATTGCGTTATAATTCATGGTTTTGAAAGCTGTTTTCTTTTAGCTGACTTACATTACAAACGATTTATTTAAAAAGACAATACTTATCGTGTAATAAAGAATATATAAAAATTGTTATCTCTATACACACAGCATATTATGTATAATACATCATACAAGATATTGTCTTTCTGTGTTTTGGGTTCATGGTATTTGTAGTAAGCATTATTGCTATGTATATCTTCCAATCTCCCATGCGAACGAGATAGATAATTTCATAAACAGTAGATAAGTGAATAAAATATGTTTTGAAAGAAAAAAAAAGAGAGAAAGAAAGAGATGGTATCTCCTCCAACACACTATGCTTTGACAACAATGGTATTTCGTTCTGCCATTCGTGTGTATCAATAATGCAAGCGAAATATTTCGAAAAACGATAAAAAGACAAAGAATTCAGCCAATCCATGCCATCGTTACGACTGAGAAGAACCAATCACGTCCGTACATGTCAGTGCGTCATCGTGATCTCCCGTGGGAGGCGTTTTCGGTTCACAGGTGACGGGTTACGATGATGAATTATGCACAAAGCAGAAAAAAAAAAAAAATATATTTAACGACGCACTCACATACGGTAATATGGCGTCAAACATATGGTTAAGGACTACACAGATATTGAGATAGGAAACCCGCTGTCGCCACTTCATGGGCTACTCTTTTCGATTAGCAGCAAGGGATCTTTTATATGCACCATCCCACAAACAGGATAACACATACCACGGCCTTTTATATACCAGTCGTGGTGCACTGGATAGAACGAGAAATAGCCCAATGGGCCCACCGACGGGGATCGATCCCAGACCGACCGCACATCAAGCGAACGTTTTACCACTGGGCTATGTCCCGCCCTTGGTTGTGAGTGAAGCCGATTTATGCCGATTTTGGCTACAATTCGGGAGCAACCGTGGCAGAATAGGATCGGGGCTATTCGTGGCCATTCGGGTCAAAAATCGTGTATATGTGACTGCGGCTTTAAGGAAACGTCACACGATACGATACGAATGGCTCTTACTATACTAACCACCGGAAGAGTTGATTGTGACAAGACGACATTGTGATTTCATCCGCTGCTAGTCTGTTATGCTATCGGCTATTTTCATTGAGACACTCGTGTTGTGTGGCGTCGCCTTTATAGAAAAGTCGGGTGTAGTGGTCATACGCCTCCCCAGTCTCTACCAGCCTTATATCCAATGGCTTAAACTGTACACCACCGAGGCCGGTTCTGTGTGTTTCTGGATGTCTTTATGTTTTATATTCAATATTCTCTCCGGCCTCGGTGGTGTCGTGGTTAAGCCATCGGACATAAGGCTGGTATGTACAGGGTTTGCAGACTGGTACCGGCTCCCACCCACAGCGAGTTTTAACGACACAAAGGGTACACCCTCTTCTCTCTCACTAACCACTAACAATTACCCCATTGTCCTCGACAGACAGCCCAGATAGCTGAGATGTGTGTCCAGGACAGCGTGCTTGAATCTTAATTGGATATAAGCACGAAAATAAGTCTATCATGTAGATGGTTCGACTGAGAAAGAGAGGAAACCCGCTATTGTCAAAAAGCTTCTCCTACTGTAAAAAGAAAAGCCCAGCTAGGAATCGTTGATAAAGAACTTTCCCATCGACAAGGCAGTACATATCACGACGTTTGGAGTACCAATCGTGCGGCACTGATTGAGACGGGGGAAAATAATCTGATTGCACTGAGGACGGTCGATCCCTGTGACCCATCGCACTTCGGGCGAGTGCTTTACTACTGGGCTACATCCCATATCTCTCTTTGTAAGTCAATAGTATATTGAAAAAACGTCGATATTTACCGTAATCTCTTATAAACAACAGGAACAAAACAAAAAAAAAACAAAAAAATTCCCCCCCCCCCCCCCACACACACAACAACAACAACAAAACAACAACAAAATATAAATAAATAAATAAATAAATAAACCGTCACAGCTTTATTACTTTCTTTATATCCCATTATAACAGTTACTGATTTCTTTATATCCCATTATAACAGTTACTGATTTCTTTATATCCCATTGTAACAGTTACTGATTTCTTTATATCCCATTGTAACAGTTACTGATTTCTTTATATCCCATTATAACAGTTACTGATTTCTTTATATCCCATTATAACAGTTACTGATTTCTTTTTCACAAGGCGTTTTCCATAGAGAGATTAAAACAAAGCATTTCTTTGTAGAACTGGTTTATCGGAAGTGTCATCTATATGAACAACTGATGTTTAAACTAGATGACATTTACAGTCGGAAAACAAAAACAACCAGATAAGAGTAGGCTTAAATATTTAATACAAATAGTATTAAATGGCCATTATCATTGTTGCAAATGCAATATTTCTAAATATTTGCATTGATTAATGATAAATAACTAGATAATTCCCAAATTAATCTTTGCATAATTATTTTAAGATTTTCACTTAAAAAGCTAATAAAAATTGCTTCTTTTTTTTTTTCCCCCTTTTTTAACGTTTTAAATTAACAGGAAAGAATTTTGTAACTAAAGATTTTCACTTGAAAAACTCAAAAAACACCCTGCTTACCCAGTTGGTTGTCCTCTAGTCATTGAAATTATTTGATTGTATTTTTTTTTATAGGCATGCATTTGAAGGTATAATCATTACATTTAAAACAATTTTTTTTAACGAAATCCATTATTCGACAGAGACATTTAAACGAATTTCAAGCATCACAATGTAACACCACCAAAGCACGAAAAAGGGATCAGCTTGTAAATGAAAGAAATGGAAAAGAATATTGATTTAACGATACGTTTAATACATTTTAAAACTACGGCTATTTGGTTCTTTCGACATTTGATCCAGGGCCGTACTCTCCGGGGGGGGGGGGGGGGGGGGGGGGCGCCGTGGCAGGTATGTTCCCCTGAGAAACTCACTTTTTTTTTTTACTCCAGAAAACAGCATACATATCTCAGGGTTTAATTTGTATAGTGTTTCATTTGTTTATAAAACGTAGTGCCCCCCCCCCCCCCCCCAGGATTTTGATCAGGGTACGGCCCTGTGATCGATAAGAGAAAGAGAGAAAAGGCTACTCCTACCGATAAATTTCATGTCAAATTATTTTCGTGCTTATATCCAATTACGGTTCAAGCACGCTGTCCTGGGCACACACCTCAACTATCTGGGCTGTCTGTCCAGGACAGGGGGGTTAGTGGTTAGTTGTTAGTGGTTAATTGTTTGTTGTTAGTGAGAGAGAAGAAGGTGTAGTGGCATTACATCTACCCAATGAGTCGTTAAAATTCGCTCTAGGTTGGAGCCGGTACCGGGCTGCGAACCCTGTACCTACCAGCCTGTAGTCCGATGGCTTAACCACGACACATCCGAGGCCGGTGCAGGTACTTTTAAACTACAAGCACACAATGCACACGATGCATTATATAATATTTTATCAAAACTAACCATGCATACAAAAAAAATCCAAAAATCCAAAAAAATCCACACACACAAACAAAAAGAAAACACAAAAAAAAACCCCATCAACAAACAACCCCCCCCCCCCCCCCAATAAAGACAAAAACACTTGGGTATGATTGCAGATGTTAAAGGGACATTCCTGAGTTTGCTGCAATTTTTAAGATGTTATCGGCTAACAGAGACGTTTTAACGATTGTAATTACATATCAAATACATTTTTCTGCATAAAATATCAGTAGCTGTATATTAAATGTGTTTCTGATCGTTCTAATATTTGTACTAGGTTAAATTTCATTTTATTTCTTAAAATAGATTTTTTTCGTACGTACGAAATTATTTGAAGACAAAATCCAATTTGGCTTCGTACAAATATTAAAATGACCAGAAACACATTGAATATATCGACACTGATATTCTAAACAAGAAAATATATTTAATATGTAAGTTTAATCGTAGAAATATTTTATTAGTCGGAAACATCTTACAATGCAGCAAACTCAGGAATGTCCCTTTAACACAACTTGACTCACCTCTCTTATTGCGACGTAAACCGTGTCCTTCAAAACATCGAACTCGTCCCGTGTGTCCATGTACTTGGGTCGTTTGGCGGCGCTCAGTGCATTCTGAAAAGTACGAACACAAACAACGTGTGGTATGCATACACGATTCTTAAGCCTGGTTTCCGAATCGACGTAGACTGGTGCAAGCGGTGCGCACCATTTCATTGCAACTAATTTTCGTGCTTATAGTCAATTAAGGTTCAAACACGCTGTCTTGGGCACATACCTCTGTCTGTCCAGGACAGTGGGTTAATTGTTAATTGTTAGTGGTTAGTGAGAGAGAAGAAGGTAACACATTGAGTTGTTAAAACCCTGTACCTTTCAGCTTTAAGTCCGATGGCTTAACCATGACGACACCAAGGCCGGTAAGTCCTCATCGGGAATCGGGAACTCTATTTACGTGCCCATAGGAATTCAGGCACGCCCATCCCGGACTTGGTCTCTGACACTGCCAGTGGCCAATTTCGGTGGCAGGAGAGTCCTCATCGGATAAGTAAACCTGGCTTGGTGTTTATAGAACTTTTAGAGTCCAGACTCAAGACTCCAATAAAGTCTGAGACAGTAATGTCATGACAACGTCATAGAAATTGTATGCGTGTGACGTCATTAAAGATTGAGTAAGGACCCGTGCTTATAAAGCGTTTAGTGTCTGGACTCAAAGACTCTAATAGAGTCTGAGACAGTAATGTCATGACAACGTCATAGAAATTGTATGCGTGTGACGTCATTAAAGATTGAGTAAGGACCCGTGCTCATAAAGCGTTTAGTGTCTGGACTCAAAGACTCTAATAGAGTCTGAAACAATAATGTAATGACAACGTCATAGAAATTGTATGCGTGTGACGTCATTAAAGATTGAGTAAGGACCCGTGCTCATAAAGCGTTTAGTGTCTGGACTCAAAGACTCTAATAGAGTCTGAGACAGTAATGTCATGACAACGTCATAGAAATTGTATGCGTGTGACGTTATTAAAGATTGAGTAAGGACCCGTGCTTATAAAGCGTTTAGTGTCTGGACTCAAAGACTCTAATAGAGTCTGAGACAGTAATGTCATGACAACGTCATAGAAATTGTATGCGTGTGACGTTATTAAAGATTGAGTAAGGACCCGTGCTTATAAAGCGTTTAGTGTCTGGACTCTAAGACTCTAATAGAGTCTGAGACAGTAATGTCATGCGTGTGACATCATTAGAGATTGAGTCTGGACTCTAAAAGCTTTATAAGCCCAGGCCATGTTCATCTTTTCAGATTTGTAACAAAGCATCTGCACTGGTCTGCGTTGATATGCGTTCATTAAACAGTTTATGGAAACCAGGCTTTAGAATAAATTACTCATACAGGGTTTAAATCAGTCCTCCAAACATTGGTCAGGACCCGTGCTTATGAAACTTTTAGAGTCCAGACTCAATCTCTAATGCCGTCACACGCATACAATTTGTATGACGTTGTCATGACATTAGGGTCTCAGACTCTATTAGAATCTTGAGTCGAACTATAAAAGTTATATAAGCACCATGGCGCCATTCCACGAAGCGATCTTATCCATAAGATCACCGTAAATGCATAACGTCCTTGTGCACTCAAGGTGATCTTAGCGCTAAGATCGCTTCGTGAAACGAAGCCCAGGCCTGATCATCTGTAGCCATGTTCAAATTTCAGTTAGCCAAACAAAATGTAACAAAACCCAGGCTCTTTAATAGACTGTACTTAACTGATTTTCGAAATACCTTTTTTCCGATTTAGTAGGCCTATTCACTGACCTTTAATTTGCATGACAGCTTTTAAACCCTACGCATACACCTGTTAAAGGGGCATTCCCAATTTTGCTACATTGTAAGATGTTTCCAACTAATAAACTATTACAACGATTAAACTTACATGTGAAATATATTTTCTGGTTTAGAATATCAGTGTCTGTATATTCAATGTTTTTTGTCGTTTTAACATTTGTATAGATGCCCAAACTGGATTTTGTGTTCAAATAATTTCGTACATACGAAAAAACAATTGTTTAGAAAATAAAATGAAATTTAACCTACTACAAATATTAGAACGATCAGAAACACGTTTAATATTAAGCCACTAATATTTTATGTAGAAAAATATACTTGATATATTACATTTATTACAATAAAGTCTCTGTTAGTTGGTAACATCCTAAAAATTGCAGCAAACTCAGGAATGTCCCTGTAAAAGTATTTGGCTCTCAAAAAAACATAGGGGTTCTTTGGGTGGGTTTTTTTTATTCTAGATAATAAACGATTTGTATGTATCCGTATACTCACCAGTAATACATCAAGACCGTGTAACATTTGAAAAAGTGTACAACAGAAGCCGTAACATATTTGCATATTATGGATCTGACAATGGCATATTCAATACTCTATTTCTCTGCACAAGACAGATTCCAAAAGATGTTAACAAAAGAGCCGTAAGAGTATAAAGCCATGACTCGCTTCCAGGTGCGTTGTCTACGGGGAGAGCTGATCTTGAACACGATGTATGGTTCCAAGACAGTATGTAGGAGGACTGCCACTTTAATGTTATATATATATATATATGAGGACTGCCACTATTGAAGAGCATCAGTACAAGGCGCCAAAACAATTAACAACTTTTGTAAATAAAGTGTTTGGATTTTTGTTTCCTTCCATGCGTCATACAGATGTCCTTAAAATAATATTTCAAGCAATGAGCTGTAAGTATTTAAAAAAAATATTGCTTAAATTATTTTGAAAGAGAAGTACCATTCCAGTTAAACGTTTAAGAATGTTTCTTGGGAAGGGGATGTAACACATAAAATGGCAGCTTTCGAGGCTCAAAATACCCCCACCCCCAAAACACAAACTCTGATGAAAAAAACTGGAGATCGTAAATCATTTTGTTGTTTTTATATCATACATTTGTAATTAATCAATTGGTGCCAGTTTGTTTGAATATCTGTTCTTTTTTGTCAGGCAGTGTGGTGGTGGTGATGATGGGGGTGGTGGGGGTGGGACAGAGACTCTGGATCCGCCATTGATTAATATTAAGTTAGCATAAGTGATAATTATCTCAAATCATTAATAAAAACTTCTGCCGAATTTTAGGTGAATTTAAGTTAATTTAATTAATCAATTGGTGCCAGTTTGTTTGAATATCTGTTGTTTTTTGTCGGGCAGTGTGGTGGTGGTGGTGGTGGTGGTGGTGGTGGGACAGAGACTTTGGATCCGCCATTGATTAATATTAAGTTAGCATAAGTGATAATTATATCAAGTTCATTTCTTTATAAGTGCGTTAACACGGAGCGACTTGTATATCGACCTGTGGCCTACGATTTGTTGACGGTTCGTCGAAGGAAAGAAGTTTCGCTCTATCCTATTTCTACTGTTTCGCCACGTGAAGACAGCAATATAAATCGTTACGCTTTGGACTTTTACACAATGTAGCTAAGATGTATTCCAGGAACTGTTAAGTGCGATTAATACAAATGGTCCCTTAAGAATTCATCTAACAAAACCCGATAAAATGAGAAATAAAACAACTCGGATATTAATTTTGAAAATGGCTTCAGATAATAATAATCATATGTGTATGCAGAGGCGGATCGGGGGGGGGGGGGGGGGGGTGCCAGAGGTCCGCCCCCCCCTAAATTTTGCGATAGTTATGATTTTATTATATATTAATTTCCATTTTATTTACGATCCCCCTCCAAACCTCTCTCAAAGTTCCCTTGGCATTCCATCTCATGTCACTGCTCCCACCCACCCCAAATTGATTTTCTGGATCCGCCACTGGCATGTGTATGAGCATGTGTATATATGTATGTATGTATGTATGTATGTATGTATGTATGTATGTATGTATGTCTGTGTGTGTATGTATGTATGTGTGTATGTGTGTGTATGTATGCATGTACTCATGTATGTATGTATGTATGTATGTATGTATGTATGTATGTGTATTCGAGTGTCCGTGTGCGTGCATGCTTGCATGGATGGATGCATGTATGGATGCAAGGATAGTATGGATGGATGGATGGATGGATGGTATGAATATAATATTAATACTTTTAGAAAACTCAACGCACGTTATTCAAGCTATTCCCTGCGGGTAGCGCTGTAGATGGCGCCAGAACCATCAAGGCAAGGAATGATCCGAGGACAGCCACAGCGTTCACGTCCATGCTGATCTGAAACGACATGACGTCATAGGTTACTACACAACGTCATATGATATGTCACTACACAACGTCATAGATTACTACATGATGTCATAGGTTACTACACAACGTCATATGCTACTACACGACGTCATAGGTTACGACACGACGACATAGGTCAATAAACAACATCATAGGTTACTACACGACGTCATGTTACTACACGACGTCATAGGTTACGACACGACGTGATAAGTTACCACTACACGACGTCATAGGTAGCTACACAACCTCATGGGTTACGACAGTGACGACACAACGTTATAGGTTACGACATGTCATACATTGCAATACAATGTCTTCGATTACGACACAACGCCATAGGATATGTGACAACGTCATAGGTTGGAGGGAGGGCTTTCGACGGCTCTACAATTGTAAGATAAACAAAACAAATAAAACATTTTCTTTTCGAACACTAATCAGTCTTAAATCTAAACCTGCAAACAAAAACAAAAAGAACAATAAAAGCAAAAATAAAAACAAAAATAAAATATTAAACTTAATGATGACGTAGAACCATAGCCTAACTATTTCTGATTATGGGGGGGTTTTTTTTTTTTTTTTGGGGGGGGGGGGGGGGGGGGGGTTGGTTGGTTTGTTTGTGGGTTTTTTCGTGGGGTTTTTTGATGAACCTATGTGCGATTGGTCGAAGGATCGATTGCTATCCGTCGTGTTATTCCTCGTATCGATCTATTGCTCCACGACTGGTACATCAATGTGTAAGTGCTGTCTCAGCTATAGGATTCGGTACGTCTTTATACAAATACCTCGCTGTTATTGAATAGAAGCAGTCTATGTGACGGTAATGTGTTTCTTATCGTGCCATCCAGACCAAGAATCGAAATAATCACGTTAGACGCAAACCACCGGTAGTTTTACATGTGCTGAGATGACAAGCACATATAATGACTTTCATTTTGAAACCTGTCAAATGACACGCTAAATTCATGGGGTAAAATTCACCGTGCCACATAGGTTAATAATTAAACACTGACCTAGACAAAAATATGTAAGTACAAGGCTCATACAAGGCTCATGTTTTATTCGCGTTCCAACCAGTGCACCACAACTGGTCAAAATCCGTGGTATGTGCTTTCCTGTCTCTGCAAAAGTGCATATAAAAGATTCCCTTCTGTATTAGGAAAAATGTAGCGGGCTTCCTCTGATGACTCCGAATCAGAATTACTAAATGTTTTGACATCCAATAGTCGATCATTAATTAATCAATGTGGTGTCCAAAACAAATTTTAACAAGGCTCATAAACTTTGTTCTGGCCCTGATTTTCGTATAAACACTGCATTTAGTATAAAATAACAACAACAACAACAACAACAACAACAACAAAAAACCCAGTCCCGTTCACAGTAGCAAAGACTTGCCCATATAAAAAATAAAATATAAAAATTTAAAACCACAAAGTGTCATTTGGCAAGATTCGAACCTATTTGACAGTCCAGCGACCTAAACAGACAACTTTCTCGCAGAGTAATGCAGTTAAAGTGTAGTTTGTTTAACGACAACACTAGAGCACATTGATTAATTAATCATCGGCTATTGGAAGTCAAACATATGGTAATTTTGACATATAGTCTTAGAGAGGAAACCCGCTACATTTTGTCATTAGTAGTAAGGGATATTTTACATGCACCACCCCATAGACAGGATAGCACACACCACGGCCTTTGATATACCAGTCGTGGTGCACTGGCTAGAGCGAGAAATAGCCCAATGGGCCCAATGACGGGGATAGATCCCAGACCGCTGTAAACGAGATTATGAATGATCCATACGGTCTTACACGAGACATGCGTCCGAGTCTGCTCCCTATAATGATAATTTGATTATAAGGTACCTCAATTTCGAGCAAAAAGTACACAGATATTCGGGCAAAATGTGCTAACCTGAGATCTTTTTACCATGTATTTCCATCAAAATTAGTTGTAATCCAGGTAAAAATGCGTAGTGATTCGTTTGCAACCCTATATAGCTGTTGGGTAGTAATGATAATATGAATAAATGTAGTGATCAGATCCGGGCTGTTTTTTTTTAATTCGGGCAAAGACCAGCCTGCCACCACCCCCACCCCCTTACAATAATGGGCGTGTGTACCCCTATGCATTCGATGCGTTCCATATCCTAGCTATTCTGTCACAGAGGATGAACTGGTATTTTCAAACAGTATTGTTATACAATGATATCATTAACTGAAATGTTAATTTAAAAAAAAAAAAAAAAACATTTATTGGTGTGCGTTTTTTTTTTTAATAATCCAGGAGTTATGCAACAAATACTTTCGGTACACTTTGTATTTAAAGGAGAGAATTCCCTAATATACCCAGTTTAAAAAAAATCCCACGTCAAAGCGTATTAAAATAGCTCTAAATGACGTATACAACTTGGTCATGCGCAAATGTAGGTAGTTACGGAAATAGGTTTTAGGAACTGTGTCATTGGTTGTTGCTCGAGAAAACACAAAAGGTAGAAATAAGTCAAATAAAAAATATTATAGCATGACATGTAGCCATGTGTAATGCCATTTCCACTTCTGATATGCTAGACAGATTGGAAGTAAATTCATAAATATTCATTAGAAGGTCCGCACTCGAGCTGTGACGGCAAATTGTGCGCACGCACTCACCCAACAAAACACTGTTTTCACTTTATAAATTTTATATTTCCGGTTATTTATATGTGTTTTAAAATGGCGACAAGTCAGCATTTTTAAAAGTATCAAATGATATTGGAGACGTCTGTCCATGGTTTACTGAATTTACTTTTAGAAAAAAAAAATTCTCACATTTTACGGAGGGATGACTAAGACGAAATGACGTCACTTGCAGAGAGTCACCACGAACTACCCAGCTTCCCACTCATCCACCCACTGGTACAAAGTCCTCCATACCATTGTGATGTGACACAGACGTTTATATCATTTTGATACGTCAAAATATTGAGCGCACCATGAATATTTTAAGTGTTTAGAATATGTTTTAAAATATTAACTGGGGACGGATCTGCTAGAGGTCTACCGGGACTCGATTGCGGAGGCTTGAGCCTACCACACTGAAATACTATTGTCTGAAAGTTAGATCACACGTCAGTGACTAACAGTACCTTCATTATCTGCTTTTTTTTATATACGCATAAAGACAAACCGAAACCAAACAGATTCCATTTTCACTAATTATGTGTACTTATTTGAAATATATAGAGATATATATATATATATTAAGGACGTCATGTTCGTTCCCTGTTGATAATTCATGAACAGGTCGAAGACACCAAGTACAGATGAACTTCGAGGTATTGTTCAGCTCTAATATTAGTAAAATATCTGTTGTTTAAAGGCTTTATCATGCATATATGGGGGGGGGGGGGGGGGGGGGAGGCGATAAGTAGCCCAGTGGTAAAGCGTTTACATGATGCGCGGTCGGTCTAGGATCGAGCCCGTCGGTGGGCCCCATTGGGCTATTTCTCGTTCTAGGCAGTACACCACGACTGGTATATCAACGGTCGTGGTATGTGCCATCATGTCTGTGGGGTGGTGAATATAAAAGATCCCTTGCTACTAATAGAAAAATATATCGAGTTTCCTCTCTAAGACTATACATGTCAAAATTACCAACTGTTTGACATCCAATAGCTGATAATTAATAAATCAATGTGCTCTAGTGGTATCGTTAAAGAAAAACAAAGGAAACCCGTTACCTTTTTCCGAATGCAGAAAGGGATCTTTTATATGCACTTTCCCACATAGAGAGGAAAGCACATAGTACAGACGAATATATGCCAGGTAAAATTAACTAACCGTGAACACAGCACTATTTGTTAATCTTGGTCAAACGATCGAGAAGCTGTACCTCTGATATCCATCCATCCATCCACCCATCCATCCACCCACCCACCCATCCATCCATCCATCCGTCCATCCATCTATCTATCCACCCATACACTCATCCATCCATCTATCTATCTATCCATCCATACACTCATCCATCCATTCATCCACCCATACACTCATCCATCCATCCATCCATCTATCTATCCACCCATACACTCATTCATCCACCCATCCACTCATCCATCTATCCATCCATCCATCCATCCATCTCTCCATCATCCCATCTATCTATCTATCCAACCGTCTATCCATCCATACATCCATCCATTCATCCATCTCTACATCCATATCTCCATCCACTCATCCATCCTCCCATCCATAACTCTGTCCATCCATCCATCCGCCCATCCATCCATCCGCCCATCCAGCTATCCATCTATCCATCCATCCATGCATTAACTCATCCATCCATCCGCCCATCCATCTATCCATACACTCATCCGCTCATCCATCCATCTATCCATCCATCCGCCCATCCATCCACCTATCCATCTATCCGTTCGCCCATCCATCTATTCATCCACCCATCCGCTCATAAATCTATCCCTCCACCCATCCACTCATCTATCCCTCCCTCCACCCATCCACTCATCCACCTATCCACTCATCCATCCATCCACTCATCCATCCATCCATGTTTAACAGATCGTAATAGTTTAAAATAATTTACCCTTTGGTTCTCGATGAAATAGTTTCTAATAACTGAATATGCTTAACGTATTCCTATACAAAACAAACCACCACCACCAACAACGGCAGCAGTTGCAGCTGCAGCAGCAGCAACAACAACAAAAGCCACAAATTAATAAATAAAATCCTCAACACATCAAATAAGTGATATTTGATTAAGCCAGGGATTTTGCCAGATGCAATAGCGTGATGCCGTGGATTAACAGAACTAGGGTTTTTTTTGTTTTCTTTTAACTTTAAAGTGTAATACATTGCTCATGTGCGAAAGTCCTGATGATATTAATCAATAGCGTGAAAGTAAAAATCTAATTTCCTGAAAGCACCAACCTTTGAGAATTGCGTTGCACGTAATTTCATATATTTTTATAATTAGACGACGCTATCATTGGTCGGTAATTTCCGGTAATTTCCGGTTGCCGTTATCTTGTCCTCATTAAGTTCGGCCATTTCTGGTTCCACCTTTTAACGAAGTCTCGAGGGTGACCACGTCCGTGCTTATTGCGCTCGACACACGACTCACACCCGATTAATAAACCAGTAGCGTATGGTAGCAAAAATTAATTGACCCTGAAATCGTGTTTGGTGTGCATGGACTGAGTTGCCTAGGGAATCCCCAATACACCACACACAAAAAAAATAATAAAAAAAAAAAAAAAAAAAAAGAAAGATCAATGGCCTAATGGTTTGTCGTATTTTATATGATTTAAAAAAAATAAAAAATAACAAAAATTAAAACAATGACAACTATCATCTGCCCTTGAAATCAATTTTTAAATCTCAATAGTTTAAATAAAAAAATATTAACCATATGACTTTACCAGACACTAATTTGAAAAAACCCCAACCCCAAAACCCAACGAAACAAACAAAAACAAACAAAGATACAAACAAACAAACAAAGTATCATCAACTGTTATTTGCCATGAAATCAATAAGCATTTTAATCATTTTAATAAAAAGAAATGAACCATACTGCTTTACTAGACTACACATTTCAAACATCCACCTAAAAATAATAACAACTATTAAACAGAAAAACCCCATCAACAACATTTTCTGGTATTTGCCATAGCTTCAACGGCACTACTGCAGTTTGAATTTTAAAAAAGTTCATATTCTTACACAAAATCCGGTCTAGAGAGGCGTCCTTTATATTACTTTGGGTCGAATTCGCTGTCAACATAAAAATAGGTATATTCAGATTTTTTTTTTTCACTTTCCGATTACGCATATAAACTCCAATAAGGTAATTAAAATCAACATGAAAATCTTCATTCTGTCTGTAATGGACTAATCCGTAAGCAACCTTTTTTTTTTTTTTTTTTTTTTGCTATTAAAGCCAAATTAGCATATTTGTTAATGTAGTGGGATAATGGAATTTAACAATGTATGCATTAGTAGGATTCGATCGTGTGTTCACATTCGCATTTTGCTGAACAGAAAGTACAAAAGGTTCATTAAATAGTAACACTTATTGTGTAGTTGAAAACGTTGGAGAAAACTCGTGATAGAATTGTGAACAGGGCATTCTTATGAAAATTTAATAGCCTGGCATTACGATAATAAAATGAAAATGCATATCTCCAAAGAAGCGTCTATGAAAACAAAAACAACACTTGAGTTGGACCGAATTTATAGAATTCATAGTAGTACGTAATACTTAAAAATTCAATTCAATTCAATTCAATTTAATTCAATATGTTATTAGCGTCTCACCTTTAAAAATATATACAATACATGTAATACATATATTTTAAAGAAAGAAGTGTTTTATTTAACGACGCACTCAACACATTTTATTTACGGTTCTATGGCGTCAGACATATGGTTAAGGACCACACAGACATTTTGAGAGGAACCCCGCTGTCGCCACATAGGCTACTCTTTTACGACAGGCAGCAAGGGATCTTTTATTTGCGCTTCCCACAGGCAGGATAGCACAAACCATGGCTTTTGTTGAACCAGTTATGGATCACTGGTCGGTGCAAGTGGTTTACACCTACCCATTGAGCCTTGCGGAGCACTCACTCAGGGTTTGGAGTCGGTATCTGGATTAAAAATTCCACGCCTCGACTGGGATCTGAACCCAGTACCTACCAGCCTGTAGACCGATGGCCTGCCACGACGCCATCGAGGCCGGCACATATATTTTAAAAACCACTCAACATAGAGTTATGAGAGACGCGAGACATCATTTAAAACAACCAGTGAGAAATACAATACTAAAATTACTAATTTTTAAATAAATAGACTCTTCTTTTTTCTAAAATCTTGGCAAAGGTTTTGGCACAAGTTTTCATTACATCTTTGTTGGAAAATAAAAATATAATTTTATCACATGATTCAAAATAATTAAAAGTGTTATTAATTAAGACAGCGCTGTTAAATAAAATTTCTCTAAAATCATTATTCAATGTACAGGATAAAATTACGCGCTCTTCTGTTTCAATATAACCATTACAATAACAACAGAATCTTTCATTTTCTAAAATATTGTCGTAACTCCCTGTTTCAATTCTGAACGGTGCAACACCGCACCTAAACTTAACAAATGCGTTTCTATGAGAAACAGGTAAAATAGATGTACAATGAAATTCTATTACATACTTTAAAAAAAAAATAATTGTAAGTTCGAAGTTTGTTACCTACCTTTACATTAATGCTACTATTATTTCAAAATTATTTAGGGACGGGACATAGACCAGTGGTAAAGCGCTCGCTTGACACGCGGTCGGTGTGGGATCGATCCCTGTCGATGATCCCATTGGGCTATTTATCGTTCCAACCAGTGCACCACGACTGATATATCAAAGGCCGTGGCATGTGCTATTATGTCTGTGGGATGGGGCATATAAAAGATTCCTTGCTGCTAATCGAAAAGAGTAGTACATGAAGTGGCGATAGCGGATTTTCTCTCTCAATGTGTATGGTCCTTGACAATACGTCCGACGCCATATAACCGTAAATAAAATGTGTTGAGTGCGTCGTTAAATAAAACATTTCCTTAGAAAATTATTTAACCAGTCTGTTTCATATCTGGTCAACAGAGCTGGTAACAAGCCATTTAACATTATTCGTTTATTCACTCAAGATTACACTGACATTAATAAAACCAGGGAAGCCGTACTGAATAAAAAATTGTTTGATATAAAAATTCCAATTTTTGAAATTCCCTTTCATACTGTTTAATTGTTCACCCCATGAAAATATTTTCTTAAGGACTGTAAAATCTTCACAATTAACAATTCGACACCATTGTGCAATAATTTGTTTTACACCATCCCATATCATCCTGTACTGCTGCAGTGGGTGTGTATTTACCAACACCTATGTAGAAACGTCATGCCCTATTCCGAGTAACATTTACACCCGAGTAGTACTCCTTTGTACCCCAAATGGCTGCTCTATAGTCTATGTTAGAACGTACAAGTACATCACGACCGGCCTCGGTGATGTCGTGGTTAAGCCATCGGACATAAGGCTGGTAGGTACATGGTTCACAACCCAGTACCGGCTCCCACCCAGAGCGAGTTTTAACGACTCAGTGGGTAGGTGTAAGACCACTACATCCTCTTCGCTCTGACTAACCACTAACCCACTGTCCAGACAGACAGCCCAGATAACTGAGATGTGTGTCCAGGACAGCGTGCTTGAACCTTAATTGGATATTAGCACGAAAATAAGTTGAAAGGAAAGGAAAGTACATCATGTGTGGACTAGAACTGGGCGCAAAAAGGTCCTTGCGAAGTGCGGCATCGAGTAAGCACAAAGAAAGCTGTCTGTCGGCAGTGCAAATCAAAAGAGGACAAGCGATCAGAACTGTCGGAAACTGTACAACGGGCCTTGTGTATTGTATTATAGATTCCCATTTCCCACAAAAGACAGTCAGGTAAAATGTCAGAAATTAACCTGCTTATTTCAAATACATATTCAAGCACGCTTGATGTGGGCTCAACATCTGACTTTGGCCAAACAATGTAGCCAAAATAAAATGCAATACAAATTCAAAGTCTGGTTACCCAGAGACATCCTCCTGGTTACTTATTTGACCAACCAATGGTATCTTTGGTAGAAATCTTTAAAGAGCATTTGCTATCCGCCACTCGCCCGCCCCACCTCACTCCTCCGCACATCTTCCTCTTCTCCAATTTTCCTCCTCTAGGATTATTCATCACTTCATTCCATCACTCCACCCACCTATAAATATCACTTTGTTAACGCTATTCGGTCAGCCTTTTCACGTCCCAGACTCCTCTGGGTTTGTTCACAGCTTCATTTCATTTAGTTAAGGCCCTCACATATCGGTCGCGGCGCCCGCGCGACTCCTAAAACAGGCCAAAAAGGGCATTTTCTCTAGGCATCCGGCTGGACGCTGCCCGATTTCTACGGGCTCCGCTGCGGTTTTTAGGGGTTACCCGAACCCCCGCGGGCGTGAAAACCTGACTCCCAAATCTGCGATTTTCCAAGCGCGATTTTAGGTCGTGGCAATCCCGTAGACAAGTGGGATTTTTACGGGCCCCTCACGGCCACCCTACGATAGCCTCACGGCCCCCTCACGAATCCCGGGCGATTTGTACAACATCGGCCGGGCGCCCCGCTGGTCCCGACCGCCCCCCTCCCCACCCCGGCGGCTTCTAAACTGCCCCAACTGCCACCCCAAGATTTGGGCCCTGGAGTATATATAATCGAGGCGCGGACACCGGGGGGGGGGGGGCGACATCAATCGCCAATCGCCTGGCCGGGCTCTGTCAGAACACCTACCGTTCTGTTCGGCCTCGGTGGAGTCGTGGTTAGGCCATCGGTCTACAGGCTGGTAGGTACTGGGTTCGGATCCCAGTTGAGGCATGAGATTTTTAATCCAGATACCGACTCCAAACCCTGAGTGAGTGCTCCGCAAGGCTCAATGGGTAGGTGTAAACCACTTGCACCGACAAGTGATCCATAACTGGTTCAACAAAGGCCATGGTTTGTACTATCCTGCCTGTGGAAAGTGCAAATAAAAGATCCCTTGCTGCTAATCGGAAAGAGTAGCCCATGAAGTGGCGACAACGGGTTTCCTCTCAAAATCTGTGTGGACCGTAACCATATGTCTGACGCCATATAACCGTAAATAAAATGTGTTGAGTGCGTCGTTAAATAAAGCATTTCTTTCTTCTTCTTTTTTTTGATCAGCCGGCGCCCGCCAGATTATCTAGCGGCTTCCGACCGACGCCCTGGCGGCCGCACTGTCTCCACTGCGATCCAATGTTTAAAGGGCACACGTCGAGACATGAAATTCGTCCGATTCATGCACGGGCTCTAAATCCCCCGGCGATTCCTGCGATTAGAAAAATCGCGCGGACGCCGGCTGATATGTGAGGGCCGCTTTAGCGACGAAATGTGGATAGAGAGAGAGAAAGAGAAAAAAAAAGAGAGAGAGAGAGAAAAGAACAAAGAACTGATCTCTTGTATCACTTTCTACAGACACCGTAACGCCATTCTGGAATACGCTCTGGGACTTGTCTAGTGTCAGTTCAATTATAATCTCATTCACAAAACACCATCGGGATGTCGGCTTCTATCATTTAATTAATTTTATTGTGTATCCATGTCGAGCAAATAGTCAATATTTTGCGCCGACATCATCATACTTTCAAAACACCTAATTCTGGTTATTGTCCACCTTACGGTGTCAAAGCTTTGGGCGCAGGATGCCCACAGTTGGAACTTCTAGTTAGTCGTATAGGTCTATAGTATCCAGTGGCGTTTGGCGCTGCGGTTAGGCGGGTAGTTGGCATTCGTTGAGAGTGATCGTCGCCCTTGGCACATTTCATTAATTTAATGGCGCTGTGGTCTGATGCTGGTGGTGGTGAGGTGTGGGAGCTGCCACTCCTCCTACCCCAACTATGGAATTGAACACATTTCAAGAACAAACTGCAGCTTTAAGGCAAATATTGAATGTTATCTTCAACATATTAATATCCTTCCAAGCACATATAATATGCCATTTCATATTTTTAAGCATAATGTCGTAAAATAGCTTGTTGACACTCGTTTGATATTTATTAAATTTGTATGTAAAGAAACAGTTTAGCATAATGCGTATAGACACCATACTGACATTTCACAATTGTGTCAATATTGAAAAGTTACACGTATTCGTGCTAGATAATAATCGCGTCGAAAATTTAATAATTTGGGTTTCTATAAACATCGGGTGATAGAAATTAATATTCTCAGCATAAAATTCTAAACATAAAAGACACCTGTGGAGAAAACCGTACAATGATGAATATTGGGAAAAGTACCTTTAAGTCTATGTTAATAAAAACATTGAGACGGTGATGTCTAACGATTATATAAATCCGTATATCTTATTGTGGTCGTCTAACTCCAAACAAAATCCCTCTTGAGGGCTAAAAACATAAAGCCCTTCTGAAGCCTAACACAAAACAAATTTAAAAGCTCCTCGCACACCCTGACCGGCGTTAGGACAGCCCCTGCTCCCTTGCATTCGCCAGTGTATGCAATTGAGGGCCCAGTTTCACAAAACATCGTAAGCCTAGTTTTGAACGTAAACGTAAATTTACGACTAAACCATAATTCTTATTACTATTATACTAAAACAAATATAGTTTGAAATATACATATTTCATTCTATTTTGTCCTTAAAATGCTCCAGCTTCAGTAATGGTGTAATGTTCTGCATGACATAGATGCCAAACACGTGTAAACGTCATGACCGGTACAACTGCTAGTCGCAGACGTAAACTTACGATATTTTGTGAATGGGCCCCTGCCTTTTACCCTCATGAACGAAGGATCTGTCAGTGGTCAGAATCTGTGCCCAAGACAGGCGTGCGCTACAACAGCATGTTCTGAATGTGCACGTAAAACACTTGACACTGACACTGACTGTGATCGTCTGACATATTATAAGCGAATGCGCGTTGATCTGCCGTTGGTTTGGTCCAGCTACTCTGTCTTGGGCGGGAAGTACCCTATTGGTAAAGCGCTCGCTTGATGCGCGGTCGGGACCGGCCTAGGTGGCGTCGTGGTTAGGCCATTGGTCTACAGGCTGGTAGGTACTGGGTTCGGATCCCAGTCGAGGCATGGGATTTTTAATAGCGTCCTTAAAAATATGCTGCACATAATCTGACAAGTTAATAAATTATGTCTGTCTGCCTGTCTATCTTCATGCCCGTCTGTCTGTCTGTCTGTCTGTCCGTATCTCTGTATCATTAGCGACTCGGTTGGCATGGAACACTTTTCGCATTCAGTGCGCTGCGGCTTGCTGGCACTTAATGCTGACAAGCATTGTCTCCAAGAATAAAAGGCAGGAAACAAAACCTGACAGGAAAACTCAACAGCGTTAATAAATAATACACTGTTTACACACCGTGAAACCAGCATCGGTGCCCTAGTGGCTAAGGTTGTATACTACCAAATCAAATCCCATAGACGACAATAGTAACATATGAGGCTATAAAAACGAAGAACTTTGTTTTGTTTAACGATACCACTAAAGCACATTGATATATTAATCATCGACTATTGGATATCAAACATTTGGTAATTTGGACATATAATCTTATAGAGGAACCCCGCTACATATTTCCATTAGTAGCAAGGGATCTTTTATATGCACAGTCCCACAGACAGGATAGCACATATCACCGCCTTTGATCTACCAGTCTTGGTGCACGGACTGGAACGAGAAATAGCCCACCGACGCTGATCGATCTCAAACAGACACCGAGCATCAAACGAGCGCTTTACCACTGGGCTACGTCCCGCACCATGATGCATTAAATTATAAATACTAGAACCCCTCACCTTTAAAGTACATTAGAAAATAAAGGGGGGGGGGGGGGTAAACGTCTAGTGTCAGACAGGGTAAGCGTCTTTGACTGCCCTAACTCAACAAAACATTGAAAAACAAAATCTTCCTATTTTAAGTGCGATCCCGCACGTGTTTCAAACATAAAAATGTAGCTGGTATATTGATACTAGTTAAAATTAACTTACAGGAATTTACTGTCCAGATGAATCAACGTTTATAACAACAAGTTCTGTCCAATAATTGCTGGCATGATAGTATTTAATACGACATTCAAAGTTAGGTTGACCCGGTGAGGAAGAAGAAGGAAATGTTTTATTTAACGACGCTCTCAAGACATTTTATATACGGTTATATGGCGTCGGACATATGGTTAAGGACCACACAGATATTGAGAGAGGAAACCCGCTGTCGTCACTTCGTGGGCTACTCTTTTTCGATCAGCATCAAGGGATCTTTTATATGCACTATCCCACCGACATGACAGCACATACTATGGCCTTTGATATACCAGTACGTGGTGCATTGGCTGGAACGAGAAATAGCCCAATGGGCCCACCGACGGGGATCAATCCTAGACCGACCGCACATCAAGCGAGCGCTTTACCACTGGGCTACGACCCGCCCCCGACCCGGTGAGATACTATTTGGTAAACTACTATCTTAAACTATCGGTCTAAATGAGACTATTCTGAGCTGGCTGCTGCTGTTTTGATGTTTGCGACTAAAAGGTGGGGTTTTTTAAGGACTATTAAAACCCACTGGCCTGGACGCGCAGCCCAGATAGCTGATATTTGTGCCCAGGATAAGAACACTTGAACCTAAATTGGGTATAACCACGAAAATCAAATCAAGCAAAGAAAACAAATAAACAGATAAATAAATAGGATAGATAAATAAATAAATACAATAAATAGATAAATAAAATAAAATAAAATAAAATAAAATAAAATAAAATAAATAAATAAATAAATAAAATAAATAAGGATGTTTTTAACATTTATTTTAGGTGGCGGTGTTAATATACGGTTCACTTTATGTGCATTTGTATACTGAAGTGTCATTTATACATAATATGTGGTGGTTTATAGCAAGTTTGATTGTATACGAGGGCTGTATACGTGTTAGCGGGACGTGACGTAGCCCAGTGGTAGAGCGATCGCTTGTTAAAAGGTCGTTCTAGGAACTATCCCCGTCAGTTAGCCAATTGGGCTATTTCTCGTTCCAGCCAGTGTGCCACGACTGGTATATAATTTCATTTCATTTCAACCTTTTGTTTGTGCTTATATCCAATTATGGTTTAAGCACGCTGTCCTTGGCACTCACCTCAGCTATCTGGGCTGTCTGTCCAGGACAGTGGGTTAGTTGTTAGTGGTTAGTGAGAGAGAAGAGGGTGTAGTGGTCTTATATCTACCCATTAAATCATTAAAACTCGCTCTGGGTGGAAGCCGGTATCGGGCTGCGAACCCTGTACCTACCGGCCTTATGTCCGATGGCTTAACCACGACACCGCCGAGGCCAGTTTGGTATATTAAAGGTCATGGCATCATGCTATTCCATCTGTTGAATAATGCATGTAAAAGATCCCTTGTTACTAATGGAAAAATGTAGCGGGTTTCCTCTCTAAGACTATGTCAAAATGGCCAAATGTTTGACATCCAATAGCCAATGATTAATAAATCAAAGTACTCTAGTGGTGTCGTTAAACAAAAACAATAAATTTATATACGCATTATGATGGTATTATTACAGAATTTTTAAGGTTAGTCTCAGTTGATAACGGTAAATATTCAAAATATTTTGGGGCGGGATGTAGCCCAGTGGTAAAGCATTCGCTTGATGCGCGGTCGGTTTGGGATCGCGGTCGGTTTGGGATCGATCCCCACTGAGCTATTTCTCCTTCCAGCCAGTGCACCACGACTGGTATATTAAAGGCCGTGGTAGGCTATGTACTATCCTGTCTGTGGGAAGTGTATATAACAGATCCCTTGCTACATTATACAAAAATGTAGCGGGTTTGCTCTGTTGACTACGAGTCAGAATTACCAAATGTTTGACATCCAATAGCCGATGATTAATTAATCAATGTATTCCAGTGGTGTCGTTAAGTAAAACAAACTTTAACTAAATTTTTGAACAAGGAAAGGAAAGCAATATTTATTTCAAACACCTCAGCACCTTATATACTACGATTATTTCTTCTGTCTTATAGTCGTTTGACACCCAATAGCCGATGTATTTTTCGTACTGGGGTGTCGTTAAACATGTAATCTAATCTAATCCTATCTATCATTTAGTCATTTTGACCTTTAGTCGAGAAAAAAGGAAAGGAAACCCGCTACCGCCAAATAGGCTGAGTTTGGAGTCAAAAAAGAGAAGATTTTTGCGTGTTATGTACATCCATGTCGATAGACCGGCCTCGGTGGCGTCGTGGTTAGGCCATCGGTCTACAGGCTGGTAGGTACTGGGTTCGGATCCAAGTCGAGGCATGGGATTTTTAATCCAGATACCGACTCCAAACCCTGAGTGAGTGCTCCGCAAGGCTCAATGGGTAGGTGTAAACCACTTGCACCGACCAGTGATCCATAACTAGTACAACAAAGGCCATGGTTTGTGCTATCCTGCCTGTGGGAAGCGCAAATAAAAGATCCGTTGCTGCTAATCAGAAAGAGTAGCCCATGTAGTGGCGATAGCGGGTTTCCTCTCAAAATCAGTGTGGTCCTTAACCATATGTCTGACGCCATATAACCGTAAATAAAATGTGTTGAGTGCGTCGTTAAATAAAACATTTCTTTCTTTCTTTTCCATGTCGATAGGTACATAAGCATAATGAATAATTAAAGTCTGAACATGTGGTAGCGTTAGATATAACAAGTGTTCTGGTTCAAATATAATCAATACAGACTGTGCTGTCTAGCTATTATATCGATGAATTAAATATATGTATATAAAAAAAGCGTCCCATTTTTGATGCTGAATAGAGAAAAAAAGTATGCAACGCAGGAAATTGAAATTGTGCACAAAACCAGTTTGTGCATCAGTGATAATAGTTTCATGTTGATACATGGCTTACAAAATGGTGCGTGAAAAAAAATGTCAAAAAATCCCATGCCATTAAAACAACTTGTCCTGAGTTTGTTGCCATTGTAAGATGTTTTCGACCAATAGAAACTTTAAAAGACTAAAATTACATCTTTAATATATTTTCTTGATTAAAATAGTTCAGCGTCTGTATATTAAATGTGTTTGTAAGTAGCCATAACTGGATTTAGAAAAAAAGAGTAAAGTTTGTTTTGTTTAACGACGCCACTAGAGCACATTGATTTTTTATCTTATCAACGGCTATTGGAAGTCAAACATATGGTCATTCTGACACTGTTTTTTAGAGGAAACCCGCTGTCGCCACATAGGCTACTCTTTTACGACAGGCAGCAAGGGATCTTTTATTTGCGCTTCCCACAGGCGGGATAGTACAAAACATGGCCTTTGTTGAACCAGTTATGGATCACTGGTCGGTGTAAGTGATTTGCACCTACCCACTGAGCCTCGCGGAGCACTCACTCAGGGTTTGGAGTAGGTATCTGGATTAAAAATCCCATCCCTCGACTGGGATCCGAACCCAGTACCTACCAGCCTGTAGACCGATGGCCTAACCACGACGCCACCGAGGCCGGTAACTGGATTTAGTGTCTTAATAATTTTGTAAGTACGAAAAAATATATACTAGTATTAGGAAGTAAAATAAAATGTTCAGCCTAGTACAAACACTAGGGCGATCAGAAACACATTTAATATACAGCTACTAATATTTTATGTTAAAAAAAATAAAAAAAAAAAAAATATTTTAGTCATTAAAACATCTGTTACTCGATAACATCTTACCAATGGCAAGAAACTCAGGACAGTCCCTTTAAAAAAGAAAGAATATTTTATTTGACGACGCACTCAATGCATTTTAGCTTAGCTTAGTAACTGGTTTAACGTGTCCATATACCACTAAGGTTTCGAACACGCCTATCCCCGAGTCTGGCCTCCGATAGGATCGTTGGTCTGACTCGGAAATTACATTTTAATTACTGTTATATGGCTTCAGACCACACATAAAGTGAGAGAGGAAACCCACAGCTGTCACGCAATGAGCTACTCTTTCCAATTAGCAGGAAGGGATCTTTTATATGCGGCAAAAATAACACTCGAAGAAATAAAGTAATGTATTCCATCCTAATAGAAAAGGCTATGTTCTGTGGTAAAAACAAAGAGAATGGTAGGCCAGTCGACCATTGGTTATAGTACGTACAGAAAATACCGAGTAGATCTCCATTAGAATAACCAGCATTGTTTGACATTATGTCCCGTATTGCGCCACATTTTAGAAGTAAGCCATACATGTATCAAAATGAAACTTGTCCCATCAATCCACAAATTTAAAAAAAAAAAAATCTAGTTTCGTGTACAATTTCAATGTTTTGCATTGCGAAGCCCGTTTCTATTATTCAACAACACTGCATCACATTTTAAACTATAGCTATTTGGTGTCAGTCATATGGTTGTCTAGAGACAGTTGGTCTAGAGAGACAAGAAGGGAGAAAACGCGCTGTTTGCACATGGGCTACCCGTGTCAAAAAAACCAACAAAAAACCCCAACCCAACAACCCCCCCCCAACCCCCCCCCCCCAACAAAACAACAATAAAAAAAAAAAACCCAACACCCCCCAAAAAAAAACTAAACAAAACAAAACAACAAAAACAACAACAAAACAAAATATAAAACAAAACAAACCAGCAGTTTTTTCTTTTGCAAATACAACACAACGTTCTAGAACTTGATTAGGATTGAAGTTCAAAACGTCATGAGTAGGGCCATAATTAACGGAAAGCAGGCCTGGGGGCTGCCTTTACTGTTTGAGATATCGAAAATTGTCAAATTAATTATAGAAATGTACTTTTTGTCTACCTGGAAAAGACCCTATATTAGTCTGCTCTGCTATCAGCCTTTGTGTGACATCCTTTAACATGTCTGGTATTGTTTTTTGTGAATAACAAACTTTAAAAAAAAGTCTCAAACATTGGTACGTTTCAGTTATATTACATCATAAGTAAATACAAAAAAAAGAAAAAAAATTCTGAAGAAAGAAAACCATGTTCTTCAATTTTAAACAAAAAATTAAAGTTTGCTTTGTTTGACGACACCACTTGAGCACATTGAATAAATAATCATCGGCTGTAGGATGTCAGACATTTGATAATTCTGACAATGACATGTAGTCTTAGAAGAAATTCGAAAAAAAAATTCATTAACAGCATAGCACATACCACAACTTTGATACACGAGTCGTAGGAAGTACATCACCGTGGGGCTTCGATCCCATGACGAAAGCATCTCGGCCGAATGCTCTACCGACTAAAGCTGGATTTATACTTTTGACGCCGTCACCCGATGTAATACGCAGTTGGCGGAGTCAGTTGGTGACTGGCCTCAGACAGCGCGTTTAGCGTCATTGTCCTAAGTGTAAATCAACGCTCGCAGGCGCCAACCTATTTTCAAGGCTCCACGTAGATATTTTAATTTTACCAATGTGAAGATGGCTGACATAAATGCTAATGCAGCTGTTATAATTGAAAGTAAAGCTTGTTTTTATTTAACGACGCCACTATAGTACATTGACTGTTTAATCATCGGCTATTGGACGTCAAACATAATGGTCATTCTGACAGTTTTAGGGGAAACCCGCTACAGTTTTCCATTAATAGGGAGGGGTGTTTTACTTTTATATACATCATCTCACAGACAGGATAAAACATACCATGGCCATTGACCAGTTGTGGAGCAATGGTTGGGACGGGGAAAACCCAATCAGAGAATGAGTAAACCGAGTAAATGAGTGAAACTCCCTATGCGTTTGCAAGTGCACATCTTGAAAGTTCAACACAATTGAACTCTGGAAATTTTTATGCCGACATGCGCCGGTTTACGGCGAGTGCTCATTGGCGTTTAAAGTATAAACGGTACCTATGCGCTGGCGAACGCCGACAGCCACCGGCTGCGGACGTATGCTAGCGTATTACGGCGGGTGACGGCGTCAAAAGTATAAACCCAGCTTACAGCTCCTAAACTTAAGACAAATACATAACATCCAGTATCAAACACCCAAAACATATTTTTAACGAAGTAAAATTAATTAAATATCCATGTGACATAAGTACAGCTGTTTTTGGTTTTAATCTATTCTAAACGCTACTGTACATTTTCTATTTGTTTCAAGTAAATAAAGAAGAAAAACGTATGCGCTGTAAACATAATCATTAACTATATTCGTTTTTATTTATTTTATTTATATTAGTGTTTCAACTTAGCTATAAATGACTAAGTATTTAAATATGACTACTTACCCAATAAATGAATGTTCGGTTATTTTACAGTCAACGTCACGCCAAAGTGTACTTGAAGAGACTTGGATCTCGCGTTGATCGCTTATAAAGCTTTGAGAAGGACTATCAGCGAACAAACTACTTTCTACGCAACATAAGTTACATGCATATTTAATGATAATTGGCTGTAAAAATTGAATGAAAACTGCGCGCTGGTCTACCACGCAAGTCGATAGGGAAAGGGCGAATGCGTGCGCATAATGAGCCGACCAATAGCTAGCTATCTGTCTGCAGTCGCAAACTCGAAACAGAATAATTCCAAACAGAACTGGACGAAAATGGAGCCTTTAAGATTCTAGCGCTGCTAGACGAAATTACGATATATTTCATTTGAGAGTCTGGGGTTAAAAAGATTATTTGATATGTTTGCGTTTGGAATGATCTGGAATCAATAAGGAATCCAATTGCAACCCACTTTTTATTTCACTGAAATAGACCTACTAGTAAGACAAATACATGTATATTGTTTTATATATTTATATTATGCTATATTTCATTTGGTGAAAAATACACAAAAATACAAATTAATTATATTAATTAATAGAAATTCATGGACGACTTTGTCAGGGGTCTTTTTTCTAGACTAAAGTTGAGTTAAATTTTATTTATTAAATAACCAAAATTGGTTTAGAATATTGCACTAGTAGTAGTAAACCGGCCTCGGTGGCGCAGTGGTTAAGCCATCGGACTACAGGCTGGTAGGTACTGGGTTCGGATCCCAGTCGAGGCATGGGATTTTTAATCCAGATACCGACTCCAAACCCTGAGTGAGTGCTCCGCAAGGCTTAATGGGTAGGTGTAAACCACTTGCACCGACCAGTGATCCATAACTGGTTCAACAAAGGCCATGGTTTGTGCTATCCTGCCTGTGGGAAGCGCAAATAAAAGATCCCTTGCTGCCTGTCGAAAAAAGAGTAGCCTATGTGGCGACAGCGGGTTTCCTCTTCAAAACAGTGTCAACATGACCATATGTTTGACGTCCAATAGCCGATGATAAGATAAAAAATCAATGTGCTCTAGTGGCGTCGTTAAATAAAACAAACTTTACTTTAGTAGTAGTAAAAATAACCAATAAATTGCTATATTTTACATTTTAAATATATTATGGGGCGTACATTAGAATTGAAGGAATTAAATGTTTTATTTAACGATGCACTCAGCACATTTTATTTATGGTTATCTGGCGTCGGACATATGGTTAAAGACCACACAGATATTGAGAGAGGAAACCCGCTGTCGCCACTTTATGGGCTACTCTTTTCTATTAGCAGCAAGGGATCTTGTATATGCACCATCCCATAGACAGGATAGCACATACCACGGCCTTTGATATACCAGTCGTGGTTCACTGGCTGGAGCGAGAAATCCTATGGATGGTTTTATAGTAGATTTGGCGGAATGACAGGCTGAACTGAAACTTGCAGAAGACTTTTGCAATGATTGTTTAAAACGTAATAATAACAGTAAACAATAACAAAGAAAACATCTGCCAAATTTTAACGGTACTGTAGAGTTGTTTACTGGTATCTAAAAGTATCGGAGAGAACCAGGAGCCAGCAAAGCAGTCGATTCCTGAATGTAAAACGTACGCCTATCATTGCCAGCCATACTGTTTCAAATTAATATTTATTAAAACAAAAAAAGGAAGATTTATTTCGTGAACGTGAATTGATTTTGTTTCCCAGAGCTTGAACATAAATTTTGCACGGCGCACCCGCGTTTGTGATTTATTTATTTATTAGCAGAACGTAAATATGTGGAAAGTGGTTAAAATAACATTTTGTGAAATGTCTGAACAGATCCAACAAAAAGAAAGAAAGAAAGAACACCACTAGATCACATTGATTAATTAATCATCGGCTATTGGATGCCATTTTCAACTTATTTCGTGCTTATATCCAATTAAGGTTCAAGCACGCTGTCCTGGGCACACACCTCAGCTATCTGGGCTGTCTGTCCATTACAGTGGGTTAGTTGTTAGTTGGTTAGTGGTTAGTGAAAGAGGGAGCAATATTTTAAATGTGTGGGGTTTTTTTTAATCACCTAGTCCAGTTAGTCTGATATAAACAGAAAAAGAAAACTGGTTTTTTTTTTTTTGCTGTTTTTTAAATTGTAAAACAATATATATACATGTATATAGATAAAACAACAATATTCATCTGTGGTAAAAAAAAAAAAAAAAAAAAAAAAAATGTCGTCTGCTAATGAACTTCGAATGTTTTGGGTTTTTTTATTTGTTTTTTATTTGGTTATTCTACTGGAAATAACAAAAATGTTCTATTTTTATGCGCAGTTTGTAAAACAATATATATAAATAAAACATTCAGCTGTGGTAAAAAAAAAAGAATGTCGTCTGCTTATGGAGTTCAGGGGTGGGTGGTGTGTCTGACTGAAGTCGAAGGCACAAAGCAAAGTTTCTAGAGGGTTCAGGGGTATGCTCGTTCCTAAAATTTTGAAAACTAGATGTCCCGAAAGGCAATTTCCAGTAATCTACAAGTAAAATTCATCTCTGCCTTAAGATTTACTACCAATAATATTTTTGATATAGAATTAATGGGGGGGGGGGGGGGGGGGGGTAGTGCCCCTCAGCCCCTCTGCTCCGCCGTGCCTGTTAATAATAAATCAATGCGCTCTAGTGGTGTCGTTAAACAAAACAAACTTTAATCTTTTAATCTTTAACAAACAGGAAATGAAAGAAGGAAATGTTTTTATTTAACAACGCACTCAACACATTTTATTTACGGTTATATGGCGTTGGACATATCGGTAAGGACCACACAGATATTGAGAGAGGAAACCCGCTGTCGCCACTTCATGGGCTACTGTTTTCGATTAGCAGCAAGGGATCTTTTATATGCACCATCCCATAGACAGGATAGACACACCACGGCATTTGATGTACCAGTCGTGGTGCACTGGCTGGAGTGAGAAATAGCCCAATGGGCCCACCGACGTTTTAACAAACAAAACGCGTACTTGGGTACCAAGCGAACTAGCGATGAGACTAGACGTTGTTTCGTGTGCTCTCAACCTACCCCCCCCCCCCCCCCCCCCACCTGGGGGGATTGATGGCTAGCTACCACGACCAATCCAGACGGAGCGGAAGGAGACGACTCGTCAACCGACCGCACCGACCGTTCAGAAGCGGAAAGAGGAGCATCCCAGTGCACCACGGCCCGCATCACCTGTTCTCGCCCGTCGCTCATCAGCGTCGAGACCCCCACCCATGGGGGACTCCGCGATGGCGACAGTGGATGTTGGAGTTGCCAAGCGGAAGGCCGTGACCCCCCCCCCCCCCCCCCGGGGGACCAACCAGCCAAGGACCAGTGGCAGCTCTCGAAGTCAAAGATCAAGAGCCAGTACGCCAAGTACGCGGTCGGTGACGTCACGGATCCCTACAAACTGCCAGGCGGGATCCAAGAGGAAACTTTTAGGACCTTCCAGGATGGCAACCAGATCGCCATCCATCCCGGGGATCTACGGGGAATCGGGCAGGTCCTGGTCATCACTTCGCGCCGGGATGGCTTGTACAGGCAAGGGATCCTCTTCAAAGAGATGGACAATCACACCGTCCACAGGATCATCAAGATCATCGCCGGCGCCCAGTACCTCCCACTGACCCAACGCCTCTGGGCGCACGACTTCAGGAAGTTGGTGCCCCATCTCTTCCCCGTAGACGCCAACCTTAACTAGGACAGGTAACCTCCTTTTTGGGCTTAGTTGGACTTTAAAAAAAATTCGATCGAGCTTCAAAATTCTTATGTTTATTATTTTATAAATAGTCCAACGCATTTTACTTTGGCGCCCGTTCAATTGCTCAAATCACCCTAAAACCTTTTCGGCCGAGCAGTCAAACTTATTTTTGGGTTTAAATTCTTAGTCCGGACATGATGTTAGGTGCAGTTATTCTCCGTAGACTTAGGTTTTTCTAGTTAGATCCGAAGGAATCGAAATTCAGCCAATCAGAGCATGGCCCATTTTCGGTGTCTACTAGTCGGTCTGCGCAGTCGCTGGACGCTACTAAATACTTATTCCAAATTCCGACGATTTCAAACTCATCCCCCCCCCCCCCCCCCCCCCCGTTGTCCTGGACTTAGTCACTGGCAAAGGCCAGAGATTAAGCCCAGGACAGGCGTGTGTGAAACTCTCGTGGTATATATGCACGTTAAACCCTTTTACTCACTCACTCACTTGGGTAAACGACCGTTGTTTTTCAAAACCAACGTATATGAAAGTGGCCCCAGATGGTTTCTTTGTGTTACACCATTTTCAACACTCTGAAACAATTTGTGAGTGTCACAAGTCTGGTCGTTTCCACCATCTCCTCGCTATTAGCGTCTAACGTGATTAACAACTGCAATAAAACTGCTGGGGATCGCCAAATTATTTTGACTAAGATATCACGAATATTATATTAAGACATGTTACTTAACACGTTTGCCAAGACACGAGGGAAATTAAACCCAACCGGAATGAGTTGAAGGACGAGTTAGTTTGCGAAACTGCGAACCGCACTTGAGAAATGACGCAGTTATAGTTGACACCTTCTCGTCATAAGTAGATTGTGTTCGTGCACACCTGCAGAGTTTTCACTTGGAATATTATCTCTTCTAAATGTAAACCGACCTCTTTTGTAGACAGTACATTTCTGTCTCCGCAAATAAGATTTAATTTGCAATGTCTTAATCAACTTGGGTAGTTCAAAATGAATTTCCTGACCCGTAAAACATCGTCATAGACATTAACAGTTTTCTTATAGGTGATAAAATACCCCAAATATTGCCAGTTGTGTATTTTTGGCAGCCATCTTGAACGCCATGTTGAATATTTCAAAATGCTCATTGGTGCAAACTTTGCACCCCTCGGATCCTCAATCAGCACCTTCCGAAGATGCAAAAAACGCAAAAAAACAATTGTGGGTACCGAAATGTAAGATTCGGCCAAAACTGGGGGTTTGGCAAACAGACTATATTGTATTCTGAAAATAGACATAGGCGTAACTGCCCCCTCCCCCACCCACCCTAGTGCTGGGGTAAATCCTCAAATTCGGGCAAAAACGATAGAGATATTCGGGGAAAATGTGCTAACCTGAGACCTTTCTAACATGTATTTCCATCATTCTACAGTAAAATTAGTTGTAATCCATTTGAAAATGCGTAGTGATTCGTTTGCACCCCTATATAGCTGTTTGGCAGTAATGCTAAGATGACTAGATATTGTTATACTGATTCGGACATTTTCATTTAATTCGGGCAAAAACCAGCCTGTCCCTACAAAAATATAACTGTTTAGTGCGCGCCAACATATGATTCTAGGCTTTACCCGACTTTACTGATTAAAAACAAAGAAAGTATTTACATCAGGATAATATTATTTCGAACCTGAAATCACATGGGTTTCCTCTCATGTATGCAAGTGGAAGAAGAAGGTTATTTTGTTTAACGACACCACTAGAGAACATTGATTTATTAATCATCGGCTATTGGATGTCAAACATTTTGTAATTTCGACCTATAGTCTTAGAGAAAGGAAACCCGTTACATTTTTTTCATTAGTAGCAAGGGATCTTTTACATGCACCATTCCACAGACTGGATAACACGGCCTTTGATATGTGGTGCACTGGCTGGACCGAGAAATAGCCCAATGAGCCCACCGACGGAAATCGATCCCAAACCGACCGCGCATCAAGCGAGCGCTTTACCACTGGGCTACGTCTCGCCCCTAATATGCAAGTAGAATGCCTTATTTTGTCATTTCATTTCAACTTATTTTCGTGCTTATATCCAATTAAGGTTTAAGCACGCTGTCCTGGGCACACACACGCCTCAGATATCTGGGCTGTCTGTCCAGGGCAGTGGGTTAGTTGTTAATTGTTAGCGGATAGTGAGAGAGAAGAGGGTATTGTGGCCGTATACCTATCCATTGAGTCGTTAAAACTTGCTCTGCGTGAGAGTCGGTACCGGGCTGCGAACCCCGTACCTACCAGCCTTATGTCCGATGGCTTAACCACGACACCACCGACGCCGGTCAGAATACCTCATAAATAGCGAAACAATCAAAATTGTTATCAAGGGATGTAATTCTGGAGTCCTGCAGTGATCACATTTGGTGGTTTGTCAGATTGTGTTTCTACTTATTTTCACTACCATGATTTTTTCGAAGGTGACAAAGCTTTTACCGAAGCTTGTTGTAC